>NW_023503656.1:300000-497074 GCF_014529535.1 Bradysia coprophila | reverse complement strand
CGAGTATTTGTGATTTAATTCCCTACGAAAATATACCAGATTCAATTAGTGATATATTACGTGACTTAGAAAGAATCAATTCAATTATTGAGAACAATGAAGATAGTGACGTCCGCAGCGTGCGTGAAAAATTAAAACAATTGTTGAACGATATCCTACAATATTTACAAGAAAAACTTGAAAATTTCCAAAAAATCAAATTAGACCTGAATGGTCAATAATCAGTAGTGATCTCGTATTACTCAACGTGTTGCGTGATTAAAATGAGTTCCATCAATAGAGGAAAATTGTATAAAGACTTATTTTGTGCTTATTCAAAAGCATATTCCGAAACAAAATCGAAACAATCGATTCAGGACAATGTGAACAACATTTGGTCAAACATCAAAAACGATTCAAATGTTGCTAGTCTAATTGAGGCTAGAATTTCTGAACTAAATAAAATTAAGGCAAGAAAGCAGGTTAGTCTTCATACACTTTGGCTTCGTGCCAGTGAAAAAGGAAATGGTTTTAGTGTTAAAGCACCTGAAGAATCGACAAATCGATCAAGTCCCGTTGTCGAAAATGAAGAAATAGTACATCCAACGACTTCTCAAAAAACAGCCGCCTCGAATGTTATTGAAGAAGAAGGTGCACCATCAAACAAAGAAACACAAATCGATGTAACCGACCAGGTACAGAGCGTTAAAGCCAACCCAACTCCAGCTCAATGCAGCATAAAAAGTGAGATTGTGGTGTTACTATCAGATGTTAAAGCATTGAAAATGCGTCGAGATTGTGGACTGTTGACCGAAAATATGGAAAGTGAACTGAAATTAAAGACAAAGAATTTAGAAGCATTAAGGAAACGACTAAAAAAGAAAGAGCGTGATATGATTCGACACCGGAAACGACGCCTTAGGAAAAAGCTTCGCTTGAAAATGCATGCGAAAATAATCCAGATCTAAAGAAGAAATTGAGCATTCGAGGCAAAGTGGGCCATGACTTGGCCATGCATGGGTCTGCAGCGCCACGAGAGGCGTCGAGACGATTCCATAAGAACAGTAAAACCCTTGATGATCTAGTAACAAAACTGCGCGAAGATTATGGTTATAATTTGTCACGGAGTGCAACGTATTTGAGACTATTGGCCTAAGAGAGCTAATTCAACCGAAGGAAAAAGCGTCATGTCAACTCTGTTCCAGTGAAGCTAATCCGACCTGATAACGACTTGCATAAAGATCATATGGGACGGAAGGTTTGCCAAAACAACAATCAGTCATATTGACAGTATGGCTTCGTTATTAGGGCCGAATGAAGTGACATACATTAGCCAGGATGACAAAGCTAAGGTTGCAATAGGCCTACCAGCGGCATCCAAACAAGCGCCATTGCTAATGCACATGGAGTACAGGTATTTATCAGATTCAGTTAATTTGTTATAGAAGTTCATAGCAATAAGTTATCTCAAAATAATTTTGTAGAGTCAAGCTTCCCGATCAACGACTTTGTGATAGCGAAAGGACACAAACTGACCTCCATCGGTTTATGGATTTGTCAAATTAAGGCAAACGGTGGTGGCGATGCGTCAGCGATAAGCTATTCAGGTCCAACGTTTGTGGCTATAAGGTAATGCTTACTCTAGAAACTGCATATGAGCCTACAACGATTTTTGTGCAGGTCATCCAAGCACTCTTCGTCTACAGCTTTTTCGCACGCACGGGATTTGGAACAGATCTACGAAAAGTCTGAATTCAGCGAATTTACACATACGACGATCGGTGGAAAACTGAAACCAAAACCGGTTCTTGTTTGTATTGTGGACGGTAAATATTGATTTTCGACAGTTTTTTTTATATAAATGCTATAAAATGTGTTGAAACAGGTGGGCCAGACGAAATCCGCGCTACGAAAAGGTTATTAGCATGGCAGTTCATCATTTCGTGCAACTAGACTTAGATGCCATCATGATCGCGTGCAATGCACCAGGACGTAGTGCTTCAACCGGATTGAACGGCGTATGGCGCCGTTAAGCAGAGCATTGACAGGCCTGATACTTCCGCACGATCACTATGGCACTCACCTAAACAGTCAGGGACAAACTGTTGATATAGAATTGGAGAAGCAGAATTTCTCATACGCCGGCAAGGCTCTAGCAGAAGTCTGGTCAGATACACTTATTGATGGACATTTGACTGTAGCTGAGTGAGTATCTGACAGGAAACGAGATTTTCTGAAACCTTATTGTTTGCTACTTAACTTCCAGATATATAAAGCCTGAACAATCTGATATCGATCAGGCATCGATCATCTCGAAGGACGAAAAGTGGTGCAGCCGACATGTGCATCAGTCTCAGTATTTGCTTCAAATACTCAAATGTTCTGACAATCGTTGCTGTAAACCAAGGCGTAGTTCTCTGTTTCGATTTCTGCCCAAGGACGGCTTGCCACCACCGTCGCCTATAATACAGTCAAACGAAGGATTGAAACACGCCAACATCAACGATATTGAAAACTATGCGTCATTATTCGTGACACTACAAAAGATTGGCATTCACATGCCATTTATGACACCTATTGTCCTTCGGTGCAATCAAAATTCGATTCACGAACATGCTCGTGCAATCAATATTTCAGTTCCGTTGTCTCGATGAAACGACATTTGAAAGACAATTTTATTTGTAAAAAAAACATAAAGATCGTTAAGCCTGTGAAAATTCTCGGAACACGAGGGAATGAGTCGTTAGTTGTAGTCCGCTATAATGTTGAAGAAGATGTCGAGTGGCTTCCGAGTGTGGAGGTAGACGGTGAATTTTTAGATAAAGACGAACAACCTTCGAGTAGTATAATTTATGACAATGAAACAAGATTAAAACCAATTTGGAGAACTGTTTAATAAAGTTTTTGTACACAAAAACAGTGCGCACGCTTTTGTTTCTCCCCCCCTCCCCCGCGCACGTTTTCGCACGCTTTTCGCTAACCCCCCCTCCCCCCTAAGGTGAGTGCGCAATTTGTGAATGGCCCCTAATTTCATTTGTTAAATTGTTTTTAGGTCTTTTTTCTTCTAGAAAAAATACCCTATTATGGCCGGTTTGTCTGTCTGTCTGTCTGTCTGTCCGTCTGTCTGTCTGTCTGTCTGTCTGTCTGTTCCACAAATTTGGTAGTTTTGGTAGCTCTCAGTCGGTAGTTGCTATTTTTGGTGGTTGGTAGTTTCGAGCCACCATGAGCATATCGACACCAGGCAAATAATAATTATTTGTTATCTGATCACCGATAGCTCACCGTTAACATTGCAATTCGAAAATTTGGTAGTTGGTAGTTGGACCACCAAGGCTATAATTGACTACCAAACGTAATTTTTGGGAAAGAGATGTTTACTATTCGAGAACTACGCACCGACTGACGAAATTATTCTACATGCTCGGCTATTTATAAATCGGAAATTTGGTAGTCGGTAGCTTTGGTAGTTGGTAGTTGCGAGATGGATTGACATTTAAAATTGCAAAGCCACCATGAGCATATCGACACCAGGCAAATAATAATTATTTGTTATCTGATCACCGATAGCTCACAGTTAACATTGCAATTCGAAAATTTGGTAGTTGGTAGTTGGACTACCAAGGCTATAATTGACTTCCAAAGGTAATTTTTGGGGAAGAGATGTTTACTATTCGAGAACTACGCACCGACTGACGAAATTAATCTACATGCTCGACTATTTATAAATCGGAAATTTGGTAGTCGGTAGCTTTGGTAGTTGGTAGTTGCGAGCTGGATTAACATTCAAAAATGCAAAGCCACCATGAGCATATCGACACCAGGCAAATAATAATTATTTGTTATCTGATCACCGATAGCTCACAGTTAACATTGCAATTCGAAAATTTGGTAGTTGAACTACCAAGGCTATAATTGACTACCAAACGTAATTTTTGGGAAAGAGATGTTTACTATTCGAGAACTACGCACCGACTGACGAAATTATTCTACATGCTCGGCAATTTATAAATCGGAAATTTGGTAGTCGGTAGCTTTGGTAGTTGGTAGTTGCGAGATGGATTGACATTCAAAATTGCAAAGCCACCATGAGCATATCGACACCAGGCAAATAATAATTATTTGTTATCTGATCACCGATAGCTCACCGTTCACATTGCAATTCGAAAATTTGGTAGTTGGACTACCAAGGCTATAATTGACTACCAAACGTAATTTTTGGGGAAGAGATGTTTACTGTTCGAGAACTACGCACCGACTGACGAAATTATTCTACATGCTCGGCTATTTATAAATCGGAAATTTGGTAGTCGGTAGCTTTGGTAGTTGGTAGTTGCGAGATGGATTGACATTCAAAATTGCAAAGCCACCATGAGCATATCGACACCAGGCAAATAATAATTATTTGTTATCTGATCACCGATAGCTCACCGTTAACATTGCAATTCGAAAATTTGGTAGTTGGACTACCAAGGCTATAATTGACTACCAAACGTAATTTTTGGGGAAGAGATGTTTACTGTTCGAGAACTACGCACCGACTGACGAAATTATTCTACATGCTCGGCTATTTATAAATCGGAAATTTGGTAGTCGGTAGCTTTGGTAGTTGGTAGTTGCGAGATGGATTGACATTCAAAATTGCAAAGCCACCATGAGCATATCGACACCAGGCAAATAATAATTATTTGTTATCTGATCACCGATAGCTCACAGTTAACATTGCAATTCGAAAATTTGGTAGTTGGTAGTTGGACTACCACGGCTATAATTGATTACCAAACGTAATTTTTGGGGAAGAGATGTTTACTATTCGAGAACTACGCACCGACTGACGAAATTATTCTACATGCTCGGCTATTTATAAATCGGAAATTTGGTAGTCGGTAGCTTTGGTAGTTGTGAGCTGGATTGACATTCAAAATTGCAAAGCCACCATGAGCATATCGACACCAGGCAAATAATAATTATTTATTATCTGATCACCGATAGCTCACCGTTAACATTGCAATTCGAAAATTTTGTAGTTGGACTACCAAGGCTATAATTGACTACCAAACGTAATTTTTGGGAAAGAGATGTTTACTATTCGAGAACTACGCACCGACTGACGAAATTATTCTACATGCTCGGCTATTTATAAATCGGAAATTTGGTAGTCGGTAGCTTTGGTAGTTGGTAGTTGCGAGATGGATTGACATTTAAAATTGCAAAGCCACCATGAGCATATCGACACCAGGCAAATAATAATTATTTGTTATCTGATCACCGATAGCTCACCGTTAACATTGCAATTCGAAAATTTGGTAGTTGGACTACCAAGGCTATAATTGACTACCAAACGTAATTTTTGGGGAAGAGATGTTTACTGTTCGAGAACTACGCACCGACTGACGAAATTATTCTACATGCTCGGCTATTTATAAATCGGAAATTTGGTAGTCGGTAGCTTTGGTAGTTGGTAGTTGCGAGATGGATTGACATTCAAAATTGCAAAGCCACCATGAGCATATCGACACCAGGCAAATAATAATTATTTGTTATCTGATCACCGATAGCTCACCGTTAACATTGCAATTCGAAAATTTGGTAGTTGGACTACCAAGGCTATAATTGACTACCAAACGTAATTTTTGGGGAAGAGATGTTTACTGTTCGAGAACTACGCACCGACTGACGAAATTATTCTACATGCTCGGCTATTTATAAATCGGAAATTTGGTAGTCGGTAGCTTTGGTAGTTGGTAGTTGCGAGATGGATTGACATTCAAAATTGCAAAGCCACCATGAGCATATCGACACCAGGCAAATAATAATTATTTGTTATCTGATCACCGATAGCTCACAGTTAACATTGCAATTCGAAAATTTGGTAGTTGGTAGTTGGACTACCAAGGCTATAATTGACTTCCAAAGGTAATTTTTGGGGAAGAGATGTTTACTATTCGAGAACTACGCACCGACTGACGAAATTAATCTACATGCTCGACTATTTATAAATCGGAAATTTGGTAGTCGGTAGCTTTGGTAGTTGGTAGTTGCGAGCTGGATTAACATTCAAAAATGCAAAGCCACCATGAGCATATCGACACCAGGCAAATAATAATTATTTGTTATCTGATCACCGATAGCTCACAGTTAACATTGCAATTCGAAAATTTGGTAGTTGAACTACCAAGGCTATAATTGACTACCAAACGTAATTTTTGGGAAAGAGATGTTTACTATTCGAGAACTACGCACCGACTGACGAAATTATTCTACATGCTCGGCTATTTATAAATCGGAAATTTGGTAGTCGGTAGCTTTGGTAGTTGGTAGTTGCGAGATGGATTGACATTCAAAATTGCAAAGCCACCATGAGCATATCGACACCAGGCAAATAATAATTATTTGTTATCTGATCACCGATAGCTCACCGTTCACATTGCAATTCGAAAATTTGGTAGTTGGACTACCAAGGCTATAATTGACTACCAAACGTAATTTTTGGGGAAGAGATGTTTACTGTTCGAGAACTACGCACCGACTGACGAAATTATTCTACATGCTCGGCTATTTATAAATCGGAAATTTGGTAGTCGGTAGCTTTGGTAGTTGGTAGTTGCGAGATGGATTGACATTCAAAATTGCAAAGCCACCATGAGCATATCGACACCAGGCAAATAATAATTATTTGTTATCTGATCACCGATAGCTCACCGTTAACATTGCAATTCGAAAATTTGGTAGTTGGACTACCAAGGCTATAATTGACTACCAAACGTAATTTTTGGGGAAGAGATGTTTACTGTTCGAGAACTACGCACCGACTGACGAAATTATTCTACATGCTCGGCTATTTATAAATCGGAAATTTGGTAGTCGGTAGCTTTGGTAGTTGGTAGTTGCGAGATGGATTGACATTCAAAATTGCAAAGCCACCATGAGCATATCGACACCAGGCAAATAATAATTATTTGTTATCTGATCACCGATAGCTCACAGTTAACATTGCAATTCGAAAATTTGGTAGTTGAACTACCAAGGCTATAATTGACTACCAAACGTAATTTTTGGGAAAGAGATGTTTACTATTCGAGAACTACGCACCGACTGACGAAATTATTCTACATGCTCGGCTATTTATAAATCGGAAATTTGGTAGTCGGTAGCTGTGGTAGTTGGTAGTTGCGAGATGGATTGACATTCAAAATTGCAAAGCCACCATGAGCATATCGACACCAGGCAAATAATAATTATTTGTTATCTGATCACCGATAGCTCACAGTTAACATTGCAATTCGAAAATTTGGTAGTTGAACTACCAAGGCTATAATTGACTACCAAACGTACTTTTTGGGAAAGAGATGTTTACTATTCGAGAACTACGCACCGACTGACGAAATTATTCTACATGCTCGGCTATTTATAAATCGGAAATTTGGTAGTCGGTAGCTTTGGTAGTTGGTAGTTGCGAGATGGATTGACATTCAAAATTGCAAAGCCACCATGAGCATATCGACACCAGGCAAATAATAATTATTTGTTATCTGATCACCGATAGCTCACAGTTAACATTGCAATTCGAAAATTTGGTAGTTGGTAGTTGGACTACCACGGCTATAATTGATTACCAAACGTAATTTTTGGGGAAGAGATGTTTACTGTTCGAGAACTACGCACCGACTGACGAAATTATTCTACATGCTCGGCTATTTATAAATCGGAAATTTGGTAGTCGGTAGCTTTGGTAGTTGTGAGCTGGATTGACATTCAAAATTGCAAAGCCACCATGAGCATATCGACACCAGGCAAATAATAATTATTTATTATCTGATCACCGATAGCTCACCGTTAACATTGCAATTCGAAAATTTTGTAGTTGGACTACCAAGGCTATAATTGACTACCAAACGTAATTTTTGGGAAAGAGATGTTTACTATTCGAGAACTACGCACCGACTGACGAAATTATTCTACATGCTCGGCTATTTATAAATCGGAAATTTGGTAGTCGGTAGCTTTGGTAGTTGTGAGCTGGATTGACATTCAAAATTGCAAAGCCACCATGAGCATATCGACACCAGGCAAATAATAATTATTTGTTATCTGATCACCGATAGCTCACAGTTAACATTGCAATTCGAAAATTTGGTAGTTGGTAGTTGAACTACCAAGGCTATAATTGACTACCAAACGTAATTTTTGGGGAAGAGATGTTTACTATTCGAGAACTACGCACCGACTGACGAAATTATTCTACATGCTCGGCTATTTATAAATCGAAAAGTTGGTAGTCGGTAGCTTTGGTAGTTGCGAGATGGATTGACATTCAAAATTGCAAAGCCACCATGAGCATATCGACACCAGGCAAATAATAATTATTTGTTATCTGATCACCGATAGCTCACAGTTAACATTGCAATTCGAAAATTTGGTAGTTGGTAGTTGGACTACCACGGCTATAATTGACTACCAAACGTAATTTTTGGGGAAGAGATGTTTACTATTCGAAAACTACGCACCGACTGACGAAGTTATTCTAACTGCTCGCCTATTTATAAATCGAAAATTTGGTAGTCGGTAGTTTTGGTAGTTGTGAGCTGGATTGACATTCAAAATTGCAAAGCCACCATGAGCATATCAACACCAGGCAAATAATAATTATCTGTTATCTGATAACCGATAGTTCACAGTTAACATTGCAATTCGAAAATGTGGTAGTTTTGGTAGGTCAAATAGTTGGCAGTTGGTAGTTCCAAACAGAAATTAGAAAAAAGACCTCACCAGGCTTTAGCCGGTCTATTCTTGTTATTTTTATACCAGGGGGCTGCCGCCCCCTGGACCCCCGCGCTTTTCGGCATTTTGGTGTTTCTACAGCAAATTTTGTTGATAACTCAACAGTTCAATTAAAATTATGTTTTGTTTCGGACCGAAAATACAAATCTTCCGCAGTATTTGGCATAAAAAATAGTATGCATCACTCGGGGCAAAAGTAAAAAAATTCAAATCGTGTGATTGCCGCCCTTGCCTGCGGCGTTTGAATTTTTTTACTTTCGCCTCTTGTTACGCAAAATACTATTATATTCAAGCGTCCCACATCTCTTGTTTCCTCAAATTTTATTTATTTTAAAGTGTTTTTGTCTTATTTTCGAGATATATTATTTATCGTTACATCATGATGTGTGCACTTAACGTTTCGGCGAATAAAAGATAGAATAGAAATAAATAGAAAATCTGCACGATATCGGACTGAGCTCACTGCAACAATGTCAAAATTAAAATTGTTAAAGGTATTTAATCTGATTATAGCTGAAAAAAAAGAACTTTCCTAACCTAATTTCTCATATAAACATTCCTTCGTATGCATCGGCAAAATATTCACATTTTAGACAGTGGAAAACCTTTGCTTTGCATCGTATCACAGAATGCCACTCTTTATCTAAAAGGATTGCTTTGTATACATGCACCACGGCTGTAAAATACGTAAAACTAATTTTGAAACATGTATACATTTCCAACCAGCGCGATTGATGACTTTACTCGTTCAATTCATCAATTCATTGATATAGCTAGAAGACTTTAAATGTTCCATATCAAAAAACAGCACGTTTATAATGGAACTCTCTGAATGTAGAGTATTTGTACTTTTAATAGTCCAATTCATCCATCAAAATAGCACACAGTTATATGGTGTGTGTGTAGTGTACAGTGTTCGAGAGTCAAAAGCTTAAACGCTGTAGAATTCGTTGGCGTCCTATTTATGTGTGGATGTATATTTATACATTGTGAGGGGCAAACCACTCGATTTGCAACTTTTTTTTTTGACGTGCAACTCTTTACAAATCTTTTCGTATTTAACTTGTTTAAACCCAAAAAACACTAAACACCTCGAGATGTTATAAACTACCGATATCGAGGTTCCCAAGTACCAATAAAAAAAAAATCTTTATTTTACTTTTGTCAAAAACGAACATATATTCCAGGCACTTTAAGCATGAGCAGTAATCTCAACAGAGTACTAAAAGTGGTATTTCAGGCCTGCACTTCGTGCAGAAGGAAAATTTGCTAGACATGACAGTATGAATGTCATTTTCTCTTATGGTTTTTCTAGTGCAGGTATTCCTAGTATAACACAGCCACCTGGTATCTCAAGAAATGATGGCAAAAGACCTGATGGAGTGACTTTAATACCATGGAGTCATGGTAGGTCATTGTTGTGGGATGTAACTGATAAAGATACAATGGTTGCATCGTATATTAACCTCGATATTAACGAGTCATCAAAGAAAGCACGCTCAATTGCTGACAAAGCGGAGAGGCATAAACATAATTTTTAGCCCCGTACGAAGTACTGGGGGCTTATAAGATTAATATGCCGTTTGTAACATGTCGAATTGGAAGCAGCCAGTAAGGGCAAAGCCTTTGGTTATGTTCATAGATGACAAATCCGCAATAAAAAAAATGTCCGTCCGTCCGTCCGTCCGTGACCCCTCTAGCTAGAGTAAATCACAACCTTTTTTCAAAATTCTTTTTTTCCCCGATTGGTATGGACAAAAGTAAGGTCAAGTTCGAAAATGGGCATGGTAGGGCCGGCCCTTCCAGAGCTAGGGCCCTATAGGTGTTTTTCAGTCTTTCGCCGATATCTACCGAAATACGCACGCAATACCTGCTTGTGATATATCAAATGAAAGGTATTGACGAGTAGAACAAAGTTGCTGAACATTGTTTTTGGGTAAGATGCAATGTGGGCTTGTTGGGAGGGCTCAAAGGTCGTTACTCGGCCCTAAGTGTTTTTTGCACATAAATCGAGTAAATCTCATCCGATTTTGCTAGATTTAGTTTTTTATGAAAGGTAATTGAATACCGAAAAGAACGTGGGGAAAAAAGTTTCAAATTCGGGCCCTTGGACTAAGGCCGCTACTCGGCCCTAAGTCGTTTTTGCACATAAATCGAGTAAATCTCATCCGATTTTGTTAGTTTTTGTTTCGTTTCGTTTGAGAGATAATTGAATACCGAAAAGAACGTGGCGAAAAAAGTTTCAAATTGGGTCCCTTGGACTAAGGCCACTACTTGGCCCTAAGTGTTTTTTGCACATAAATCGAGTAAATCTCATCCGATTTTGCTAGATTTAGTTTTCTATGGAAGGTAATTGAATACCGAAAAGAACGTGGCTAAAAAAGTTTCAAATTTGGGCCCTTGGACTAAGGCCGCTACTCGACCCTAAGTATTTTTTGCACATAAATCGAGTAAATCTCATCCGATTTTGCTAGATTTAGTTTTCTATGGAAGGTAATATAATACAGAAAAGAACGTGGCGAAAAAAGTTTCAAATTTGGGCCCTTGAACTAAGGCCGCTGCTCGGCCCTAAGTGTTTTTTGCACATAAATCGAGTATATCTCATCAGATTTTGCTACTTTTTGTTTCGTTTGACAGATAATTCAATACCGAAAGAAAATTGGGATAAAAAAAAGTTGTAAATTCGGATTCCTAAGATTACATCGTAAACTTTTGTTTTATACTTGAGAAGTACTTCGTACGGGCGTTTGTAATTGCGCTAAGCGCAATTTTAAAGATGAACGCTTACAGTTTACAATTTGCAAAAATAGACAATGATGTCAAGTACGCAATAAGGTTACGGAAGCATTTTGATATCGGACGAATAAGGGTTACGGGCTTATTAGGGCTATGGACGTATAATGGTTTCGGGCTAAATAGGTTTACGGGTCGTACGGGGCTCAGTCGTAGCAAACGCTCCGACTGTTCTGATGCCTTGTTTATGAAATTAAAGCAAAATATTTATTCTCCCCGCTTGCTTTCGAGACTTTAGGTTGCATGCACGAAAAAAAAAATTTGAGGGTGTTAGCTGTGCAGAACTATTTTACGTTCCGCATATATGTACATTTTACATACTGACCACACTAAGTGCAGCTAAGATGTACATTGTACGGCTATGTTAAGAATTGTACTTGTCCCGAATTTGTACAGTATAGTAGTACATTTTTCGTGGTAGTTGAACAGTACTATTGTACTGTTGAACCGTATTATTGTCTATTGAGCTATAATATGTACAAGATAGATTAGAATGATGCCCTGCTCAGCTGAATATAAATGCATTTTAGTTGTAAGTCTATACTGCTACGTTACACTGTACTTGTCCCGCTTCAAAAAAATGTTCAGCTGTGCTGAAATAGTATTTTTCGTCACAAGTGACGAAAAGTAGAATTTTTCAGGACTAGAACGAACTACGTTTTCTGTGCCGTAAGGATCATAATGAGACGAAAAACCAAACAAAGACATTACAACAATTTCAGCTTTTCTTAGCGTATATCCTGCCTCACAATAATATCTGGTATCTACCTCCTCAAAGCATCCTGAACTTCCTCAATCGAACTTCTAGATTGTAGATAGTCCAGCGTGCTAGTGTAACTAGCCTACCCACTTACACTAACTAACTAACTAGTGTTCACTATTTGTAGTTCAAGTAATAGCTTTAAAAAAATAGAATCCTTTTTGGGCGTGCAACTCCGATGCAACTTTTTTTTCGCATGCAACTCTTTGTAACTCTTTTGAGTAGTTTGCCCCTCGATATCGCATAACGAAATGAAAATGCAACGAAAACAGGCTGACATTTTTATTCACATTTTTTAGACAACATCTGATTGATGCGAAATCGTTATCGATTTTCAAATGTGATTCATGCGTGATTCGATTACTGTATTCAATTTACGTTCATGTTATATATGGTAGGTAGGTGGAGGTTGTGTTTTTTTTCATCTTTTCGGTATATGGTGTGAGGAGGTGATATGTTGGAGACCATTTGATAGATCGAATTTATAGAGAAACTCACTGGGGAACAATTTTGGAGAATATCGAAAAATTCTAAACTTTCACGCTGGTTGTCGTTACCGAGAAATAAAAAAAATCTAAGGAAAAACTTTTATTTCACAAAAGGTATATGTGTTTATGTGGGATATCCGGTAGTTTATATAAAATTCTCTTTATTTCTGTTATTGTAACACACAGATTTCGTTTACAAATTGGAGAATTTTTCTTAAATTGGAACGATTTTCGTTGGATTTTACAGTAAATTGGTTAATAACTTCATTCCAGTCGGGATGGAGTCACCAGTATTTGTAGATGGCAATTTATACGTATATTTTGGTGTAACAACTTTTGCAGCAGAAATTAGTCTATTAATCTTAGCCAAAATAACCCATTACATTTGAAGTAAGCGATGCATTATACCTGGAAGCTTTTACCTACAATAGAAGTGCTGTTTGTGTACATCCATAGCATACATTTACAACCATACAAAACAACCTTTTATGCATAATAGCTTTTCATATAGAATTCTTTCATGGAATATGCTACATCATAATCCACTTCCTCACTCACAACTATCAATTATTAACAAAACATTTTCCATCAGCAAACTCTCGAATTTCATATGTTAACCCGAAATATGCGGTAAATTATTTATTAATTAATCCTTGCCCTTAAAATATATTAAAATATATTTGTTGGTGGCTGATGCGTTGTGTGAGTATGTGTAGCTATTATTGCTACCATTTTCTGCAAATATTTTTGAACCAAAACCAATTATTCATCGTATGTATCCTCGGTATTAAATTTGTAACATAACTTTGCTATTTTGGAAATAATAATAAGCGAAATGAGTGATGATGTAAAGCAGATATATATGGGCATAGTAAGCGAAATGATGTGCGTTGTACAATAATTATGGATATTTCATGTTTTCTGTGGGAAAATTAGACTTTTTTCTCAGTGATTTAGAAATAGATATTAGACAACGTCAGATTTTTTTAACGCTAAATGCCACACACTAACGCTAACGCTAAATCCGTACGGTAATGGCAAATGCCAACGATAAAGGCAACATTAATGAGTTAGTTGACGCCATGTTGCTTTTAAATTTAAGATCTGTGAGGCCAGCAATATCAGGCACTTTTTCATCTCTGAATATATCAACAATCGCTGTTTGTTTAAAAATTAATTCATTGCCATAATTCTAAGGTCCATTAATATGAGATTCGTCATTTATTTGCAAGAAATTTGCAAAAATTAAAAATTTATTTATGAAATATGGATACATGGTCGGCCATTTTGATGTAAGACTAAAGAATCAAATGCAGTGCAAGATGGAATAAAATCATTTCGAATTGGAATCAAAAATATCTTTCACAGACGGCAGGCTTATAATTATTAAAGTTGTTAAAGTTCAGCAGCTTACGGTTCACAGTTCCATCAACTCATATAATAAGTAACAGTTCGCGAGTTCGGTCCTTGTTGCGTGAATAGCTATTACCACAACTATTATTTCGTTCAACTGAATTTACTCTTTCAGAGGAACTCGCGAATATATTGAAAAATTCTGGAAAACATCATGTGCACTTGTACTGCAACATTTCAATTTTTAAATGTAAACTTTTAGTTTGTGCAGCTTCAAATATAGCAAAAGTTTTTCTGTAAAAATTTGGGAAAGATGCACCACAAATTCTCTACACAAAATGCTTCTCGTAGATTGCTATTTAAAATGGTTTAAATTTACACCACACAAATAACGGTATACTAACGTACACGGCACATATAGTCACAAAACCTTGTCATCGGTTATCGAAATGCAATTTTTAACCTTCTTTTTCCCTTTGTCAACAAATAATTATTATTAACAGTTCGACAATTAAAAAATACTTGAATTCAATTGCTGGCTGACAAAAGTAACGAGAGTGATTCTATGGCTGCTCTCGACAATGAAAGTAAATAGATAGGTATGGCCAAACGTTCAAATTTGTTCTAGCTGGAGCACATACGAATTTGCATGGCGCCACCTCAAACGAACTCATTTCTAGTGCAAATTTCCACTAGAAATGAGTTCGTTTGAGGTGGCGCCATGCAAATTCGTATGTGCTCCGACTTGTATGGACTGGCCATACCTACTTATCTACTTTCATTGGCTCTCGATCCACACGTTTTGTTCGACATCGCCTTATGTCAAAGTGCATTAAATTTCAAGAAGGGGTGCACACTGCACATACTGTTGAGAAGGTACCATAGTCTACGTAATAAAATATTCATCGCATCATGAACGTGTGGATTTAGTAACAGACTCGATTATTTTCCTAGTGATACACAATAAAGCTGGCCGATTCTGTGAAATATTTTGTAAAAACAAATTCTAACTATTCCGATATTATTCCGATAAGTAAACTCATATCAATTGATAGAGGATGGTAGTGTTTCGTTACAAACATTTTTGTATCTTATTATACAAAGCTTACTCTTATGCTTAAGTGTCGCATTAATTTCATGACATTTTAGTATCAACGTTCATTTTAGTGATGTCAACCCGTATACCGATTCCGTTTTAATAAATGTTTTTTAATTGATAGAAAAAAGGTGGATTTATAGAGCCAAATGAAGGTAAAAGAAATCGGTTTCATGAAAATATAATTTGAAATTTGAATGACCGTCGAGCGTTATTAGGTTTTAATATTGAATCATTTGAGTGATTGTCACTCCTAGAAATTAATTTTCCTTAATCACTCAGACTTCGATATGTTAATTCTGAAAGCAATTTAGTATTTCGTTTTAATTAAAGTCAATGATGGTACGAGTATAGATAGTCCTTATAAGATTAATATTAAAAATCGGCTGAGTCACCAAATCTTCGTTTGAGAGCCGAAAGTATTTTTGTGTACCTGTTTTGGACGATTGATTTTAGGCAATTTCGCGGATTGTAGGCCGAATTACAAGCGAAAGTGCCTTAAATCAACCGTCCCAAACAGGTGCACATGTAAGTTTTCATGCAGAGGGTCGGAAACCCGAGAAAATTCGAAAAATTGCCCTCATTTTCGGCCCCGAAGCATGAAAATGACTATTGCTCCTCTGTTGTTGCTGTCATTTACTTTCGCATCTTCGTTTGGGGGGCGAAAGTACTTTCGCACCTCTTGAGATGTCGTGGCTTACTGAGAGTTGAATTTTTAAACTTTCGCATCTCATTCGGAAAGCGAAATTACAATTTTCGTAGTTTCGTTTAGTGTAATGTTATTTCTCTATATATTTGTTATGAAGAAATGAGAGAAGTTCGAGAAATAAGAGATTTAGAAAAAGCCGGCCAGTTAGAGTGTTTCTTACTGTAGTATTAAATGGTTATTTGGATCACAAGGGACGAAAGTAAAAAAAATCAACCGTGTGCGAAGTTTGCAGCCCGTGGCCGAAGGCCAGGGCGGCAATCGCACCAGGTTGAATTTTTTTACGTCGTGCCATGTGATCCATACAACTTTTCATTACAATAACTACGAAAATTGTAATTTGAGCTTCCTAAACGCGTTTTAACTGATGAAATTTACCGAAATATGCTGAAATATGCGAGGGTCCAGGGGGCGGCAGCCCCCTGGTATAAGAAGATATAATAAATTATTGGCAACGTTCTTTTCTATTACAACAATCACAGCGATCACAACGACACCAGACTGAACACATGTTGTTGCTGTCATTTACTTTCGCATCTTCGTTTGAGAGCCGAAAGTACTTTCGCTCCTCTGTTGTTGCTGTCATTTACTTTCGCATCCTCGTTTGGGGGGCGAAAGTACTTTCGCACCTCTTGTGATGTCGTGGCTCACTGAGAGTTGAATTTTTAAATTTTCGCATCTCATTCGGGAAGCGAAATAGTCATTTGTGTACCTGTTTTGGACGATTGATTTTAGGCAATTTCGCGGATTGTAGGCCGAACGAAGTGAGGCTTACAAGCGAAAGTGCCTTAAATCAACCGTCCCAAACAGGTGCACATGTGAGTTTTCATGCAGAGGGCCGGAACCCCGAGAAAATTCAAAAAATTGCCCTCATTTTCGGCCCCGAAGCATGAAAATTACAATGTGTGGCTGAACGAGCTAAATTCCAACAATCCCTTTTCCATGGAAAAGACGACGTTTCCACCCGATATAGGGTTTTGCGTTTCGTTGTTGAAATTCAATATTTTTTAATGACATCGTACATGGTGCATGATCTGAACAGAAAATAAGCCAAATTATTTCGTAAATCTATTGATAATTATTGTATAATTATTGGTACTCGAAATGCAATGCCGTTTCAGTGTTCCACTTTTTGGAAAACTCATTAATGAAATGTGATGATAAAATGGTACAATTCCATTTATCTGAACGTAATGGATTTGTATTATACGGTTTTCATCGCTAGCAAAACATAAATTTTGAATATTGGAATTGGTGATGCTGTTATCTGCAAGTTTATTATTTTGCGTGAAAAACATATCGGAAGTTAATTATCGTTTTAGTTACGGATATTTTATGGTACGTTAATTTATTGGATTTTGATTTGCACTAACAATGTACATGTTTGTGCGGTGTATATGGGATTGTTTTCGGTTTCATGATTACGCTAAACACTGCAGTATATTCTTCTAAAAGAAAAAGAAAACAACACCGAATAGTGCTTATGCATTTTTACTGTTACGAACTAAAAATTAACTAAAACGCACTCAACTCATCCACCGACGAATATACTTTTTGACGAGCTGAGCTCTGAGCTAAGCTTCATCAAATATTTTTTTAACTCAAATTGGTTCAATAGTGAAAACTTGGTTCTTCAACTCAAGGAAGTATGCAAATTTAATAGAGTTGTATAGTAGTCACTGACATTAAAGGATGCTGGAAATTAAAATTAAATTAAATTTCAGTTGATAACAGTGGCGGTTCGTATTTTATTGACAACTGGGTAATATTTGCAACAAAAAAATATATTTCATCTTTTGCCAAATCATGCCGACGAGGAGACAACCTTTAATAATAAATATTAGAATTTTTCTGTATTTTTATCGTTGCGCTTTAGCAACGGACAATTACAGGACACATGAGGAAAGTGTGAAATTCCGAGTGTTATGATGTAAAATTTGGAATGCAGAGTGATTGGGAAAGTGTATATAACCTTTATCAGCTAAAGATTTTTATCCCTCAGTAATGACTAGGGTGTAGCGTTTTGACGAAAGTATTTTGTTTTTTAAGGCCTGTGGGTAGGTTCGATGCAGAATGGTCCACTGAACACGAAAATACCATATTTTTTTTAAATTTCGAAGCTCCCATGCGCACTTCTGGAAACCGACTTTTTTGGTCCAAAATCCATAGTGAGATTAGTTCTGCTGGCTGTGCGGAAAAATATATCTTAAGTGTATATGATAATTAATCGTAGAGACTTCAATTTGACATACTTTAAAATTTAGAAAAATTTGAGTCACCGTTGAACAATTACAAAAAGTGCTCCCGACCATGACTTTTTCAGAAATTTTTTGGACCTAAAGCTTTCTAAAACATGTGACTGGAAAGGAATATAGTCGTGTCGTAGCTCATTTTAAAGGAAATTTTAAGAGCTTTCAAACGAATATAGACTCTAATACGTAAAGATTCATCGGGTTGCAGATTCGATGACCTTCTAGTGTGTAGAAAATGGTACGAGAACGAGGGGTAACCGACTCGGGTAATTGACTACACACCCTCAAAGGAATTGCCGGAGTATCCGGTAAATAATTGGAATTGATGGAATTGACCGGAATTGATCGGAATTGACCGGAATTGATCGGAATTGATAGGAATTGACTGGAAATATGTGGAATTGTAAGGAATTGAAAGTAAATGAGAGTAAATGCTGATAAGTGTGATTATCGGAAAGAAGGACCAGCGAATGCAAAACCACATTATTTCCTTTTTGTTTTAATTTTAAAGGCTCCCGCACAATAAATAACAGTGTACAGTGTTGATCAGTTCCATTTTAGAACAGGTCCAACGTCCTTTTATGTTCAAAATATGCACACTGAAGGATTCTTCTTCAGAGGATTCTTGTGAGTCAGATACGGAAGAGTTTGATCCGCAACAAACAAGTGAATATTCGTCGGGGGAATGTTAGGCTGGGGCATTGCCGATGCGAAATGCTCCAGTTTCAAACCAAATTTACAAAAAAATGCATCACCGACAATATCATCTATTCCATCAACTTTTCAAAAGCCTAAAATCTTACGATGTCGATCACTTGAACGAAACAAAAAATTGAGTGCTTTGGCTTTTGTGTGCTGAACAAATCCATTTCCTGTCGAGGTACGAACAACTTTTTGTGCATCGGACAACTGAAACAGACAAAACACAGCAATTTACTTGAAAACATACACATTTCACATTCACCATATTAATCAGTCGTATAGTCATGAAGTTTTTTTCATGGCTTGGGCATAAATTACGGAATTTTTCTCGTAACTTAGGCCCTCAGCATGAAAAGTTTTATACGCATCTGTTGTGGATGATTTATTTTAGGCACTTTCGCTTGTCGCCCTCACTTCGTTCGCGCTACAATCCGCGAAATTGCCTAAAATATACCGTACACAACATATACGTAAATAACTATTCCTGCACGATATATAGTTCGGGAAAAACTGACGTTTCTTAATCATGGCAAAATATGTCATATTTCAGTTGTCGGATGCACGAAAGTCATTTCCTGACTTGGTACGAAAAATACTATTTATCTAAAATAAACAATGATGTGCGATGTGAAATCATTTTAAACAAAACTGCAGTCAATTGGACGGTTTAATCTAAATTGAAATTGAAAAATCTCTTCTAAAAAGTATGAGTAAAAAGTAAAGATTCTAACAAAATGAGTCTCAAATGTAGGACAACATAGTTGTTCCAAATTTTATCTTGATATAGTCTGACGATTCTTTTTCTGAAATGCTTAAGGGCAAAGCACCTAGCAGGGTAATAGAGATTTTTTGGTGTCAAATAGAGTAGTTTTTAGTACGAGTTGCCATTTACATTATATTAGACAGGAGTCGCCGTGAGATGCCGCATTGGAGGCAAATTTGAAAACGAAAAAGTGGTTACTGCGAAGGGTTTTCATTAAACTTTTATTAAAGAATTTACATTCAGTTACGTAATTTAGTTATTTGTATGCAGACTGCTAACGTGATGTTAGATTATTTGTTAAAATAATGTACATTTCAGTGATCATATTTTCATTGAAAGAACGTTCGTGCCTATTTTTCGAATATATCTTGGCTCTTACCGCATTTTTAAGAGTGTAAAAATCTTATAAAACAAAAATGACATTTGACACTGCCAAAATTACCTACTTTATTTTTTTCTATTACCCTGCTTGGTGCTTGTTAAGGGTTTAACTTTGACTTTAAATTTATATCTATTTGAAAATATCGAGCAATTATTTCGAAAATTCGTGGAATTGAAGAAATTGATTGGAATTATAGGAATTGAAGGGCGAATCCGGCAAGTAGTGGTGTTAATCCGTTAATTAAAGAAATAAAAGGAATTAAGAGCAATTAAAAGGAATTGACAGGAAGTAACTTTAGAAATTGAAAGGGAATTGAAAGGGAATTGAAAGGGAATTGAAAGGAATGGAACGGAATTGAACGGAATTGAAAGGAATTGAAAGTAAATAGAGCGAATCCGGCAATTAGACGAGTTGGTCCGGTAATTGAAGTAATTACACGGAATTGAAAGGAATTAGAAATTGATTTGCCACCATTTTGGCCAGTCGGTTACCCCTCGTACGAGAAAAACCATATTTTTTTTATTTTTTCACCGAATTTATACAAAAACGGTTCCAGATTGTTCTTAGTATTTCTGGCGTTAATAATGCAGCAATCCTGGGAAGAAATAAGCGATGTAAGGTGAAATTTCAAAAAAAAATGTCGGGTTGATGATTTTTGGATTATCTTAAAGATACGAGTTAAAGTTACCCCAAAAGTAGGTTATTTCTTCCCAGAACTTAAACTTTGAACTTAATTTTTTTTTTGTATTTTCGTGTTCAGTGGACTATTCTGCATCGAACCTACCCGCAGGCCTTAAAAATTTAAAAAAAGGTTGCAAAACGCTACACCCTAGTAATGACAGAAATTCAGTCTTATTTTATCTCTCTGATAAACAAATGCTTCTGAAAGAACACGTAAGTACACCCACGAAAGCAGGTGGCACTGAAGTTGTTAAACATTACTGATTGTGTGGAAAGCGAACGAAAGGGAGAAAGGGTTGGAAATTTCATATCGAGGGTATTTCGAGAAAATGAAATTTCTAACTTTTTTCCCGAGGTCAAGACAACGTTTTTCACAACAAAGGCTTCCGACGTTTTAGCTGAGGTTAGAAAAACGACTATTTTCTCGCCTAAGAACTGTAAAGGAATATCTATTGGTGTATGTAAAATTGCATCGTTCGTTCAGTGCGCAATGTATAATTAGACTTTCCACATTAAAACATTAAAAATGAATGAAATTGAGGGCGTTAATAATGAAGCCAATAAAACTTGATGAAAAACACATTAAGTTAAATTACCAAATTGTTATCACATGAGGCACAAGCATCTATATTATGTGCGAAGAAATCTATTTAAACATTGCAAATAATTCACTAGTGAACAACACCCTTTACTGGTGTTATTATTAATGTACCAATAATTTTCGTTCCATATTAAACTGATATATACCTTCGCTTATATCAAATTCTCATATTTTCTCATTACACATCTTCTATTTGTGTTTTTCATCTTTAATACTTCCAAAGGGCTTAAACGGGGTACCGGTTCTGTTTAGGAAGCTTAAGTAATATTTACCACGTAACCCTTTTATATTCCCATTCGACTAATTAGTTTCTCATCCTTTCTGGGAGTAAAGGAAGACATAGGAGGAGGATGCCATATCTTTGCTGCCGTCATACTTCGAACACAAACTTTTATAGCGCACATTTTCAAGTTGAATAAAGGCATGACTGTATAAATATTACACATTTTCCCATCAGTTATGCTGAACCGACATTTTTCTTATAGAAACATATTTTTCTTATAGAAAACACCGTAAAATATCGTCAATCCTGTTTGATACCATTTCTGTTTTAATCATCACGTTCCAGCACTTTACAGAAGCAGAAAGGCATCAATAAATAGGAAGTTGTTTCTTTTTTCATACAGAAAAAAAATTGTATACACAAAATGTGCAGCATATTACATCACTACAACAGTAAGAGTCAATTGTGCTTTGGATTCGTAAGTGAGATATTTGCACCATTAGCTTCCTTTTCTTAGTCTCTACCGTAATGAATGATGGATAATGTGTGGGAGACAGATATGGTTCTAATAAACCATTATGTTTGTAAATGGAAATGTTTACACAAAAGAAAAGGTAAAATGTCTCACACCGTCACACATTTTGCTAGATTACGACACTGTTAGGCGTTACAAATGCAAAATTGAAAAATTGGGTTAGACATTCAACATAAATTTCAATAACAAAGCCAAAATTTTCGATCTATAAAATGTGACTATGCAGACCCGAACGATTTGGAATTGTTATTACTGTCCAGAGCTGCCATAAAACTGCGCTAGCCATAAACTTCAGTGATTGAAATCTCTACTAAAACTGAAAATAAAATCGGCCAATTGTGGACTGTACACAAATTACAAAAAGCAGTCCTTGCTGCTCGAATTTGATATTTTTATAAAACTTAAAATCTCATAAACCTTGTCATTTTTTCTCTTGATAACTACTTTTGTAGATTATATTTCAACGACGGTCGACATAGCTGAAGAAAATTGATGTCTTAATTTGAGTAACGTCCACTGTAATATAGAACCGTCGTCGGCTTATCCTAATTGAAAATATAAGAGCCTCAGTGCGAACGTACGCGTGTGAGGAATTTGTAAAAACTAAAAATATTGAAGAGCCTAATCTCACTATAATGCCGAAATTCCCTTCATTCCCGACGATAACTTGAAAGGTGAAATGGTGCTTCGTTCCCAATAATTTTAATAATGATACAAAGTTTCGTCCCTGAAAGCGTATCGCACTCAGAATTTCATGGAAACATTTTCCATAAATTCGTTTACATTTATTTGTCTGCCTTCCAATGTGTTCATCCCACACACTTTCGGTTTGTGTTTTTTCTTAATTAACTAGAGAGAAGCAGACTTTTCGTATAATAAAGACAGATTTTTGGTGAACAGTCCTGTATGGTTGGTATTTTTTGTATGGAATTAGAGTTATTGAGAATAATGGTAAAACAGGCGATTTGTCTGAATAATAAAGAAAATCATAAAATTTACGCATTAATCGTGTCTGACACACAATTGAAGAGGTTGGAGAATGTTTATGTCAAATGATGTAGAAAGAAATGATTTAATTTTTTTTTTGCAGTTTAAAGGAATTCGAAAGACTAATAGTGTACATATCCCTTCCAAACAATATCAACAATATCTAGATAGATTCACTATCAGCGCGTGCTACCAACATTTTGCAATAACGATTCCCACTTTATAAATTTAGAAATTTTACAGTTACGACAAATGATAAAGTTTAACATGTTATACCGTATAGGAAAGCACACTTTACTTAATAATATACATTTTGTGATACAACTTTATACGGGCACCAACAATTTTATAGGTAATCCCTAACATTTAACATACCGTTCCATTTGCGTGCTCACACCGAAACGCAAGGTTTCCGGTATGTTTGCATTGATTATTTCATATTTTCACCCGATGTTTGGCCCGTACCAGGGTCCATCTGGATTTTGTCTCACTTTTGCGCTGCTATATTATGCATATATGATATATCAATCTCAATGGATGTTATGTTATGACAGTTAGAGCTTAAGAAAGAAATTTGCAGTGTGCACGAAAGTCTCAATTGTCCAACAAACCAGAAAATTCAATTATAAAAGAACCACATCAACAATGAATTAATTGATCAATTTTATTTTACGGAAGGTCGGTTCTGAGGTTGTGTGATGAAAAAGGGATGCTTTTGACGGTATAATTTGTTTTTTGTTTTCATTTTGATAGTACCGTACAGGTTCGGAACAGAACTGCAAGCATAAGTGATCGTAGTGACAGCAGTGAAATAAAGTACTAATTTGTATGAAACAAAAATTACACATTTTTTCACGCTGCTAAAATTTGTATTTGACACGGTTTAGCTTCAAGTCATACTTCAAGTGCGTGTGAATGATTAATTCGTTTAAAATTTGTAAAAAAAAACATCTTTCATTTCGAAGTTTTTAACCTCGCACGTTATTGCAAGGCTGTAAACTTTGGGGGTGTGGTGTGTCAACCGCGTATCTGTATCTGCGTGAACTCCCCAAAGTTTACAGCCTTGCGTTATTGCACATAATCGACACAGTCAGAAAATTTAATGCAGGTTATTTATTCATATACCGGGATTAAATTTCATAATGCAATATATACCTTAGACACGTATCATAATGTATAATATTTATAAATGCTCTTTTATTATGCTTCGCGAGTGCTTCGTCCTTCCTTTCTGCCGCTGATTTATTTAGACAACGTAAGGAAATTTGCATGCACAACAGTTTTTGATTTCTTTTCACCAATATCTATAGTATTCGTGGCTATCAGTTTACCTAGAAAATTACGAAGCCTTTTAACAAATTTTATTTTTAAAGATTACTTGAAAAGGGGTTGCTAACACGTTTCAACGTTAATAAATCATATTATATACACACTATGGATCAGTTACCAATTACTGCATGAAATTATGAAACTATGAAAAAAAACAAAAATTAATTTAGCACGGAACTAATCAACGGAAAAAAATCAATTACGTCAACGAAAAAATAAAATAAAAATAAAGTACCAGCCAGATGGTGAAACCGGGACAAAAAAAAAGTCCGTGAATGTTAATCAGAAAATGAACTCACGCGAAAGTATATATGTTACACAGGCGCAAATCGGTTATTTTAAAGATAAACTATATTAAGGTAAAAGCAAAATAAAATGATCGACTCTGGTTTTTGACAATTAAAATTCAATTGTCAAAAACCAGACTCGATCATTTTATTTTGCTTTCATTTTAATTGAATAAAAACATTACAATGGTTGTCACATAGTTCGAAAAAGTAAAATAAACAAGGCATCAGAACAGTCTAGAGGTGAGCGCCGGCGCCAATCGCGCCGATCGCCGCCGAAAATTTCTCTAAAAAGTCAGCCGCCGCCGGTCGAAATTTTAAATCGTTAAGCCGATCGCGCCGCCGCCGGTAAAGATAAAACACTGCGTCGCCGCCGCCGGTTTATTTTTTCCTTATTTTTCGGCGCAAAGAGAGTTAATTGGAAATGAATATTTTTCAAAAAACATAACAGAATTTTGAATAAAAAAAATTGAGTGAGGAAGACAGGTGATGGTAGACAACTAATACTTGAATAATGATTCGTAAAAGTCTGTATAAGTTATAGTATCTTGTGAAAAATGGACTCGTGTGAAAAGTAAACTCCTTCGTTGATAGAAGAGAAAATAATATTTTGGTAATTCTTTATCAATAACGTCAGCAAGTGTTTTTATATTGGCTCACACTTTACTGTCACATTTTTCAATTTTTTTCTTTCTTGACCATGGAAAAGTTTGAAACTAGTGCAGGTTTCGAAAAATCTGCCAAAGTAGGTTTGAGTTTCGGCTGGTATGTAGCTGACTGGAAAATCTCGACTTTCCCGGATGCTTTATGTACGGTTTGGATTTTGAGAACTTGTAATTAGTGGAATTTCGGTGGTCTTTTCACATAAAGTGTAACAGAAAGTCAATTACTTTTTTTTCCGTTTAAATTCCAATTTTTCTGGGAACATCTTTTTAAAATTTGAGTTAAAATGATTTAAAAAAGGATTCCTGAGATATTAGTTTCATTGAGAATGTCTTGGATAGCTTTTGTTAAAACTAGAAATTGAATATTCAGCACTGGTCTTCAAATGAAATGTTGTAAATCTAGAGGGAATGGAAAAAAAACTTTTCCGAAAAATAATAACAATTCGCTATATAGCGCCGATTTTTGCGACGAAATGCGCCGCCGCCGCCGGTCAAATATTGTTTTGCGCCGAAGCGAGCCGCCGAAAAAAAAAACTTCAGTCGATTCACGCCGCCGTTGATGATCTACAACCCTCTAATGCGTCTGTTACCAAAATGCAAGTCAAGTTGGGCATGATCAAATTTACTGAAAGTGTTCATTTTTAAAATTGCGCAAGCGCAATTACGAAAGCCCGTACGAAGTACCTCTCAAATAAAACCAACAATTTACGACATTATTTAAGAAACCCAAAATTTTTTGCCAACTTTCCATTGGGTATTCGATTACCTCTCAAATAAAACAAAAATTAGCAAAATCGGATGATATTTACTCGATTTATGTGCAAAAAACACTTAGGGCCGAGTAGCGGCCTAAGTCCAAGGGCCCAAATTTAAAACTTTTTTTGCCACCATTCTATTCGGCATTCAATTATCTCTCAAATGAAACAAAAACTAGCAACCGAGTAGCGGCCTTAGTCCAAGGGACCAAATTTGAAACTTTTTTCGCCACGTTCTTTTCGGTATTCAATTACCTTCCATAAAAAACTAAATCTAGCAAAATCGGATGAGATTTACTCGATTTATGTGCAAAAAACACTTAGGGCCGACTAACGACCTTTGAGCCCTCCCAACGAGCCCGCGTTGCATCTTACCCAAAAACAATGTTCAGCAACTTTGTTCTACTCGTCAATGCGCAATTTTAAAAATGAACACTTTCAGTAAATTTGACCATGCCCAACTTGACTTGCATTTTGGTAACAGACGCATTAGAGGGTTGTAGACGTATTAGGGTTCCGGGCGTATTACGGCTACGGACGTATTATGGTTACGGACGAAATAGGATTACGGGTCGTACGGGGCTAAGTCGCAGCAAACGCTCCGACTGTTCTGATGCCTTGTTTTTATTGCGGATTCGTTATCTATGAACATTGAACATAGACAAATGCTTTGCCCTTACCGTCTGCTTCCAATTCAACATGTTACAAACGGCATATTAATCTTATAAGCCCCCAGTACTTCGTACGGGGCTAAAAATAAAACGGAAAACAAAAGCGGAGAAGAGGCGTCGAGGGGTCTCCGACTTCAAGGGATTATTTTGAAGTCGGTGACCCCTGTCACTAACATTGTAGTTGTGTTTACTAGTATTGTCCGAAACAACAACATCAATCGGTTTGTAAGTAAACTAAGAAAATTGAATTACCAAGCGAAAGAAATTATAAAGAAACTGTAAAACTTTTCACGCAATGAAAATATAGAAGATACTTTTGAGGTCTTTTAGTTTTTTTTTACAGAGGATCCTTCATTGGATCTTGTAAAATTCTTTAGCAGGAACAATATTTTGTCTATTGTGTTTAAATGTAAAGCTAGTCCGCTAGTCACTACTTTTGCATGTAAGACGAATAAAGTGAATAGAATTTAAAAAAAAAACTCAAGATTTGCGGTCACTTCGCAATCAAATATATATTTTTTAATTCAAAAATCTTTTGAAAAAATTTTCAGTCAAAGGACCTGACCAACCCTGGATGGTTCAAAGAGATCAAGAGATCAAATAATTTTTTAGCCCCGTACGAAGTACTGGGGACTTATAAGATTAATATGCCGTTTGTAACAATGTGAATTGGAAGCAGACGGTAAGGGCAAAGCATTTGTCTATGTTCATAGATAACGAATCCGCAATAAAAACAAGGCATCAGAACAGTCGGAGCGTTTGCTGCGACTTAGCCCCGTACGATCCGTAATCCTATTTCGTCCGTAACCATAATACGACCGTAGCCGTAATACGCCCGGAACCCTAATACGTCTACAACCCTCTAATGCGTCTGTTACCAAAATGCAAGTCAAGTTGGGCATGGTCAAATTTACTGAAAGTGTTCATTTTTAAAATTGCGCATAGCGCAATTACGAAAGCCCGTACGAAGTACCTCTCAAATAAAACCAACAATTTACGACATTATTTTAGAAACCCAAAATTTTTTGCCAACTTTCCATTGGGTATTCAATTACCTCTCAAATAAAACAAAAACTAGCAAAATCGGTTGAGATTTACTCGATTTATGTGCAAAAAGCACTTAGGGCCGAGTAGCGGCCTTAGTCCAAGGGCGCAAATTTGAAACTTTTTTTGCCGTCATTCTATTCGGCATTCAATTATCTCTCAAATGAAACAAAAACTAGCAAAATCGGATGAGATTTACTCGATTTATGTGCAAAAAACACTTAGGGCCGAGTAGCGACCTTAGTCCAAGGGCCCAAATTAAAAACTTTTTTCGCCACGTTCTTTTCGGTATTCAATTACCTTCCATAAAAAACTAAATCTAGCAAAATCGGATGAGATTTACTCGATTTATGTGCAAAAAACACTTAGGGCCGAGTAGCGGCCTTAGTCCAAGGGCCCAAATTTTAAACTTTTTTCGCCACGTTCTTTTCGGTATTCAATTACCTTCCATAAAAAACTAAATCTAGCAAAATCGGATGAGATTTACTCGATTTATGTGCAAAAAACACTTAGGGCCGTGTAGCGGCCTTAGTCCAAGGGCCCAAACTTGAAACTTTTTTTGCCATCATTCTATTCGGCATTCAACTATCTCTCAAATGAAACAAAATCTAGCAAAATCGGATGAGATTTACTCGATTTATGTACAAAAAACACTTAGGGCCGAGTAGCGGCCTTAGTCCAAGGGCCCAAATTTGAAACTTTTTTCGCCACGTTCTTTTCGGTATTCAATTACCTTCCATAAAAAACTAAATCTGGCAAAATCGGATGAGATTTACTCGATTTATGTGGAAAAAACACTTAGGGCCGAGTAACGACCTTTGAGCCCTCCCAACAAGCTCGCGTTGCATCCTACACAAAAACAATGTTCAGCAACTTTGTTCTACTCGTCAATACCTTTCATTTGATATATCACAAGCAGCTATTACGTGCGTATTTCGGTAGATATCGTCGAAAGACTGAAAAACACCTATAGGGCCCTAGCTCTGGAAGGGTCGACCCTACCATGCCCATTTTCGAACTTGACCTTACTTTTGTCGATACCAATCGGGGAAAAAAAGAATTTTGAAAAAAGGTTGTGATTTGCTCAAGCTAGAGGGGTCACGGACGGACGGACGGACGGACATTTTTTTTATTGCGGATTCGTCATCTATGAACATAACCAAAAGCTTTGCCCTTACTGTCTGCTTCCAATTCGACGTGTTACAAACGGCATATTAATCTTATAAGCCCCCAGTACTTCGTACGGGGCTAGAAAAATGTCCGTCTGGCCGTCTGTCCGTGACCCCTCTAGCTTGAGTAAATCACAACCTTTTTTCAAAATTCTTTTTTTCCCCGATTGGTATCGACAAAAGTAAGGTCAAGTTCGAAAATCAGCATGGTAGGGTCGGCCCTTACAGAGCTAGGGCCCTATAGGTGTTTTTCAGTCTTTCGACGATATATACTAGAGGTGGGCGCCGGTCTATATTTTCGGCGGCGGCTGTACATTTTTTCAAAATTCGGCGGCGGCGTACGTTACAATATTCATCGGCGGCGGCAAACTTGGAATTAGGCGAACTAGAAAAAATTCGTTCTAAAATTTTACATTTGTTTTCGTTAAGAGTGTTTTCTTTATAAGAGAGAGTAGATTATAGCTTAACTTTAGCTTAACTCTTGTTAAACCTGTCTTAAATTAGTAGGAGGTGGCGAACCAAGTAATAGATGTCAACCTAGTGATAAGCTCCAACCATAAGGAGAGTAATCGTTTCCAAGCCTTTTATCAGATACTCCGTATAGGAAAATATTGTTATGGGGGCGGACTCTTAGTAAAGAAGTCTGAGACTCAGGGCGGTATGTGACTCCAGTGAGAAACTGTTTTTAAAAGGAGCGAAAGTTACTTACTTTTCTTGGTCATTTTACTTTTCTGTGTGTTTTTTGCACATAAATCGAGTAAATATCATACGATTTTGCTAATTTTTGTTTTATTTGAGAGGTAATTGAATACCCAATGGAAAGTTGGCAAAAAATTTTGGGTTTCTAAAATAATGTCGTAAATTGTTGGTTTTATTTGAGAGGTACTTCGTACGGGCTTTCGCAATGATATAACAGTGGGATAGATAGGCCTTCTATGTAAATATTTTGTTCAAGAGGTGAAGCAAAAACAAATACGAAATATTCAATTGTGTGTGTGAGTACCTTAAATTTATGGTACTTACGTATTTTCGTACTTATTTTGAAATGTAGGCGCGAAGAAAATTTGCATTTTCACTTTTTCTTCGAAATTGGTTTAAAGGATTTCTTTTGTGTTCAATTAAATATTTATCGAACTGAAATTTATATTTCATATAAACAATCTCTCATTGTCCCCAATATTGAACTAATTTTGTGATTTTTTCCTTTTCGATCGAAAGAAATTTCGACGATCGGAGAATTCAATCAGTTGGCTGAATTTACAAACTTTCACGTTCAGTAGTCACGCATATATAGTTTATAATAAAAGTGTTACCATCGCATCGTCAAAATTGAAAAATGTTTAAGAAAATTGGTTAGAAAATGAGTGTAATTAGGTAGTGAACAGTTTATGTGTAATTGATAATAGAATTTTCCTTTAAAGTGGTAAAAGTTCATTTCGAAAAGTCAGCAACAATTTAATGAAATTGTCAAAATTAATTTGAATGTGTAAGTGTGTGTGTATCAAATGTATATTACACTGAGTTTACTTTTGCTTCACGATTTCGTCTACGTAATTCCTGTCTATTACACTATTATGTCATTGGGCTTTCGTAATTGCGCTATGCACAATTTTAAAAATGAACACTTTCAGTAAATTTGACCATGCCCAACTTGACTTGCATTTTGGTAACAGACGCATTAGAGGGTTGTAGACGTATTAGGGTTCCGGGCGTATTACGACTACAGACGTATTATGGTTACGGACGAAATAGGATTACGGGTCGTACGGGGCTAAGTCGCAGCAAACGCTCCGACTGTTCTGATGCCTTGTTTTGAAGCAGACACGATGACAATGGTGTGAAGTTGATATCCGTATTATAACAGGCAAAAACACCAGACACATTTTAAGCTGTCGAATTCAATAAACAAATAAAATATAAATTAAAATCAATAAAACATCATCATATTCAACGATTCGTCACAACAACAAAATGTGATTGAATCATGTCAAACGAATTTCCGGTTCAACGTTTTGCCACACATGCCATATATCCGTCAATTATTTTTATTTTACTGAAGAGAAAGAGAGTGGTTAAATTGATCGTTAATTTTCATATTTTGTTGCCGATAACTTTCGTGCGGAGCATCTGCCGTCATTGAAGCATTATTTATTTATGTTAATGCTTCAAAGAACCAAAGATAAAAAAATTAACATTTCGAATCATATCAAACATCATACCCCGTGTCAGTGAGTGTATTATACAGTGCTCCTTCATGCTTGGAAGATTTTCATATTTCTTAACCGGTAAAGTTACAAGACACAATACAAACATCTCGTATGTTACACATTTATTTCAATGGAAATTATATGTAGCGAAAATAACTGTATGGTTGTGTAGTATAAATGCAAGACCAACCGACGTCGGTAATTAAATACTCCTCTGTACGCAGCAGGAGAATACATTGATCGTTTACCAGTTTCATTTTTGTGTTAATAATAATGTTTACGGATTCTTGAATTTCTTTCAAATAATTTTCTATGCAGACTTATCGGTACATTCATTCAAAATAACGAGAAACCAAAGAACGTAAGAAAATAAGTTATGAATTAGTTGAAACAACGCTCAACCGCAAGAGACATATCTAGGTATGTGTAGTGAAATGGCATATATGTACAGCAACAGCGGCGTTTCATTCTTCCATCAGGAGTGTGTATATATGTACCACTATGTCATTTATCAAAATATAATTACATTTTAGGAAAACAGGCGGCGTTAAGAACTGTGTTTCAGAGAACGATTTCTCATCCAATTTCAACTCATGTAACATTAAAAGGCGAAAGGGGTTTTATAAACATTGACTTTTGCACTAAACGAAAATTGTTCATTAAGATAAAATATATTTCTTATTTATGCCATAGTTGAAGTAAAAAGCATCAGCATTCAGCATCTCATTCGATGCTGTGTTTATAATGTCTATAAATGTCGTAGGGTAAATTGTGTGCTGGTTTGATAAATTATTAGCAGGAGGTAAAACAGAAAAGTAAAATCACTTCAATGATGTCATCGTCGCGTAGATTCACAGCTCGATTTTTTATATAGACAGATAATTTCGTACTTTCACATGGAGACGTATCTCAGCGGGCTTGCATGATAGGTATTCGACAAAAAATCATAGGTTTGCATGATTAGAGGAATAAAAAAAAATGATCAGCAGTTGCCTTGAAAAACATCATGTACCATCTGAAGATATAATTTGAATTTTTAAATTTGCTTTTCTATGAGAGAAAATATGTCTAAATCTTCTTTCTGCTTTCTGCTTCGAAAATTTGACGAAATTTGACAAAATTCGAAAATTTGACAAAATTTGAAAATTTGGTGAAATTCGAAAATTTGACGAAATTCGAAAATTTGATGAAATTTGACGAAATTCGAAAATTTGACGAAATTCGAAAATTTGACGAAATTCGAAAATTTGATGAAATTTGATAATTTGACGAAATTCGAAAATTTGACGAAATTTGAAAATTTGATGAAATTCGAAAATTTGACGAAATTCGAAAATTTGACGAAATTTGACGAAATTCGAAAATTTGACGAAATTTGACGAAATTTGACAAAATTCGAAAATTTGACGAAATTTGACGAAATTCGAAAATTTGACGAAAATCGAAAATTTGACGAAATTCCAAAATCTGACGAAATTCGGAAAATTTGACGAAAATCGAAAATTTGACGAAAGCAATTCTCTATCTGCAAATATCTCCAAAAGCCCAATTGACCCACCCATTTCCAACTTTCGACATTTTTCACATATGCCGTTTTCACATACTCGTAAAACTCTTAGACTTTGCCGAAGAAAGTAACTCTCTATCTGTCACCATTCAAGAAATACCTCTAAAAACATAATTGACCCACCCATTTCCAACTTTCACATATGCCCCTCTGTTCTACTCGTAAAACTCTGAGACTTTGCCGAAGAAAGTAATTCTCTATCTCTCATAACCCAAAAAAATATTAGTCCTTTCATCCTACGCTCGAGTAGCTCAAAATTTGGTCACTCTAATCACTCTAGCTCAAACGAATCTGCCCCGATTTTTTTAATTATTTTTTTGTTCGAATCGTGTTACCTTTCATTTGATGGGTCGCACGCCTCTGTAGGTTTCAATACAGCTAAGCTACAGCCGAAAACGCGTTCCCGACCCTCGTAAACCACACTCAGAAACCACTTCGAGGCCAATAAAACAAAATTCTGGTTTTTCCTGGGGTAATGGCGTATCACATTTTCATTTTTATGCCCACCCTGAGGTTCCTGCAAAATTTCATGGAGATTGGCTGAATAGTTTCCGAGATCGACCGTCGATAGATAGACAGAAAGAGTTCGGAATGTTTTGTTTCAAAATCAGAAAATGTCGATTATTTCGATTCGTTTCAGCGAAGTTCAGTTCGTTTCGATATGATTCAAAACGTCAAACGCAAAACGATATTCATTTTGCAAAACGATAAATGAAACCGTTTATCAATTAGTTAAACCCCGGATTAAATAAAAAACTGGAATCGAAGGTGTCCTGGGTTGGTGAAAGGTACGGGCCAATAAGTGAACTCAAATAATTTCCTTCACAATTTTATTTCAAAACCGGCTAGATACACGAGAAGGCGTTTCCACATTGGCAAAAATGGCGAGAGATTATTTGGCTGCGGCAGGCACTGGAGTGCCGGTTAGAACCGGGCGCCGGCGCCAGCCGCGCCGATAGCCGCCGAAAAAAGAGCTGAAAACGATGTCGCCGTCGCCGAATAGTATAAATCGGCTAGCCGATCAGCGCCGCCGCCGATAACATTCGAAACACTACGCCGCCGCCGCCGCCGGTTGTTTTTTTTATTACTTTTCGGCGCAATTTGCCAATGTTTCTATTTCATTTTCTAATCAAAACTATTTGTGAAATATTTCTCTAAAAAATATTTTTTTAAATGCTTTTGAAAGTTTTCAACGACTTTTTGAGTTTTTGTACGTTTTTCAATTGTAAAACTTTTATTAAATATTGGAAAAATTATGAAAAATAGTTGCCAAATATAAGGTCCGTCAAATGAATGTTAGCAGCTTCTTTCATTCATACACCACCCACTTGGATTCTTAAAACTCCATTTGGATGTGTTTCTGTATCCCATGTGTCAAATGAGAGAGTTAATACTTGGAAATTTTATATGCTATCCCTGCTTAAGGTTTTTAATTTCGCTTGCAAATTACTCGTAGCATATCCCTCTATCATTTTCAATAAAAATATCCCATGTTCACGATTTTATTTATAGATTGTGGAAATTGTTTTCGTCACTACCGCAAAAATCAGCGATGGCTCTGCTTTCGAGTCGGTCTTTTGAGATACGAAATTTAAAAATCAAAGTCATTTGTTAGGAAATTAAATTTTCGATCACATTGTCCATGAAAATATTGGTCGGTGAAGTGACAGAAGTGACCGACCTGCCGACAGCGTCAATCATTGACAGTCCTGTGAAATAGTGCTCAAATCCATAATCTATTTTGCCAATTTATCTTTAATTTGAGGATGACTTATTCGGTAGCACTATTTTAGTTTTGTGTAAAAGCAAAATAAAATGATCGAGTCTGGTTTTTGACAATTGAATTTTAATTAAAAAATGATAAACGCATGCGATTTTTAATTTGTACACCTTCCACAGTCCACAATGTTATTTAAGTTGTGGATCGTGGAATGTGTACAAATGTAAAAGCGCAGCACTTTAGCAAAAGTTGTCAATCAAACCAAATATAAACGGCGGAAAAAGATTGTTTTATAGTACACTGTTGTATGCGAATAGATGAAGATTGGTTCATGTTGTTTGTGTAATAATATACAAATGGAAACACTGCTTAGGGGGTAAAAAATTTCAGTTTTAGTATGTTGCTCAGTCTGCATTGCTTGATGTTTTGTGCAAGGCAGAGAAATGATAAGTTAGTACGCCTGTGGCGAGATAGAAGGAACATTGGAATGACAGTTGGCTTCTATGGAAGAGAATGTGAGAGAGTTCCATACAAATTCTCTCACATTCTCTCCCATAGAAGCCAGCTGTCATTCCAATGTTCCTTCTACCTCGCCACAGGCGTACCAACTTATCATTTCTCTGGTGCAAGGTAGATTATATCAGTAGGGCTCAAAAATCGATTTGCCATTTTCTGCTAAAACAAACAGCGTAACCCCTGTATTTTCAAAATCTTCAATTTGAAATGAATGTTTGGCAATATGTAAAAAACAAAAATCAAAACCACCTGAGCGGTGGCCATCCGTGGACAATGCGAAAACAAATTCCTTCATCTATCTACAATTCCTCCATTAGGCTTATCTAGAAACATTAACACCAACCAAAATGTAGTTCTCTCTTCTCTTGTAAAGAAAACATTTTTAACTTAAATTTTAAGATCGAAACGAATTTTCCTTACACATCATTTTTACACATAGAAAAGATAAAATGGGATGTTGTGGGAGTGAGCGAAGTGAGAAAACCTGGAGAGGAATGCCTGAAATTACAATCAGGGCATACATTCTTCTACCGAGGAAGTGACAGTCAGATGCTGATGCACGGTGTCGGATTGTTCATAAACAAGCGGTGGTCGGATCGCATAACTCACACGAAAAGCATATCCGATCGAGTGATATACGTAAGCCTGAAGATAAATAACAGATACAGTGTCAAATTAATTCAGGTTTACGCACCCACGTCCACCCATGATGACGAAGAAGTAGAAAGATTCTATGAAGATGTCGAGAAAGCTCTGGACGAAAACCCATCACATTACCAATATCTCATCGGTGATTTCAATGCGAAGCTGGGAAAACGAGAAGAAGACTCCGAAGTTTCTATTGGCAGTTTTAGCAACGACCAAAGAAATGAGCGTGGAAATGTTTTACTCAACTTCCTACAGCAACACAATTTGTACGCAATGAATTCATTTTTTGCAGGAAAGCCTCAACGTAAATGGACTTGGGCTAGTGCAGATGGTGTAACGAAAAATGAGATCGATTACATCATAACTGGCTGTAAGTCAACCGTTAAGAACGTTACGGTCCTAAACAATTTTTCAACAGGTAGTGATCACCGAATGGTTCGTGCAAGAGTCACGTTAAATACCAGATTTCAAAGATCACAACTAGTTCAGAAAAGTGAAAGGATTGACGTACAACGGCTTTACACACAAAATGAAGAATTTGCTACGAAAATGACTGCCGAATTAGATAACGTCAACAATCAATGTGAAACATTGGACGAATTGAATACCAAAATCGTCGATACAATAATGGGTTTCATGAAATCCAAATGCAAATCCGTCCAAGGGAAAGAATCAAAACTCAGCAGAGAAACATTAGACCTGATCGCAAGCAGAGCAGAGTTGGTAAAAAACGGAGGACGAGATTCGGTGGAATACCGGAACTTGTCTAAAAGTATCAACAAAGCAAGGAGATCAGATGAAAGAAAATATAATGTCCAATTGGCTCAAAACATAATTGAAGCTAACTGCAATATGAAAGTCCTACGGAGAAAAATGACAAATGCCAAAAAAGAAATCTTCAAATTACGAGACAAAACAGGAACGATCCAAACGGATCGAAATGCGATATTAAATATTGCAACAGAATTTTATGAGAATTTGTTTTCTTCAGCAAGACAGAGTCCAACGGAAGAAACCGAAGATAGACCAATAATAAGAAACGTGGGATCGGATGATATGCCCGACATAACTGTTGATGAAGTCAAGGCCGCAGTAGCCGAGATGAAAAACAAAAAGTCTCCAGGAGAAGATGGTGTTCCAGTGGAAGCCATTAAACTAGGTGGAGACTCCTTATTAAAGGCAATCACGGCTTTGTTTAATCAATGTCTCCAATGGGAAGAAGTACCAGAAGCTTGGGAAAATGCGGTAATTACATTGCTGCATAAAAAAGGAGACATAACAAAGCTGGAAAATTACCGACCCATAAGCCTATTGTCAACACTCTACAAGTTGTTTATGAAAATCATTACGAAGAGGAACACTAACAAGTTCGACTTCTACCAACCTGTTGAACAAGCTGCTTTCAGATCTGGTTTCAGCACAAACGACCATTTGCAAGTGATGAGAACGCTTATTGAGAAGTGTCGTGAATACAACATCGACATAGTCTTGCTATTCATAGACTTCGAAAAAGCTTTCGATTCAGTGGAAACATGGTCGATATTGGACGCATTAGACGAATGTAGAGTAGACTCAAGGTACTCCAACACAATTCGATATGTGTACAAAAATGCTACTTCATGTATAAAACTTCATAAGAGCACGGAGAAATTCAGAATTGGCCGAGGTGTAAGGCAGGGTGACACCATTTCACCGAAATTATTCACGGCGATTCTGCAGAGTGTTTTTAGGAAGTTAAACTGGAGTAAAATGGGAATAAAGATAAATGGAGAGTACCTGAGCAATCTCCGCTTCGCTGATGACATTGTACCGATAGCAGCGAATCTAGGTCAGGCTCAGCTTATGCTACAACAGTTAAGTGAAGAGGCAAACAAAGTTGGCCTCAAGATGAACTTATCGAAAACAAAAGTCATGACCAACATCGGGGACGATAGAGAAATCAAAATTGGTGACACTGTCATTGAACGAGTCGACAGCTACGTATATCTAGGACATAAGCTGAAGTTAGGTCTGGACAACCAAACTGCAGAAATAAGACGTAGGATTGGTCTTGCATGGGCAGCGTTCGGAAAACTCAGACTAATTTTCAAAAGCAAAATGAATAATAGTCTGAAACGCAAAGTTTTCGACACTTGTGTCCTTCCAGTGCTCACTTATGGAGCGGAAACGTTAACTTTAACGAAAGCATCCGAAGAAAAATTGAGAGTGACACAAAGAGCCATGGAACGGAGTATGCTTGGAATAACACTCAGAGACAGAATGACGAATCAATGGATTCGACAACAAACCAGGGTCGTTGATGTCATGGAAAGAATAGCATCTCTGAAATGGAGCTGGGCGGGACATATTGCAAGAAGGACAGACGAACGTTGGACCAAAAAGATCATGAACTGGCGACCATATAAAAGACGAGCTATAGGTAGACCACCAGAGAGATGGACAAACGGAATTAAGAATATTGCAGGTACAAACTGGCAGCAAATGGCAATGGATCGTACGAAATGGAAAGAAGTTGGAGAGGCCTACATCCAGCAGTGGATAGAAACAGGCTGAAAAAGAAGAAGAAGAAGAAGAAGATCATTTTTTGTTGAGCGCCGGTTCTCAGCCGATAGCGTCGCCGCCGCCGATATAAAATTTGACTTACGCCGCCGCCGAATTTTGAAGAATCGGCTAAGCCGATTTCAGCCGCCGCCGATATTCTAGAAAAAAATTGCCGCCGCCGCCGAAAAATATAGACCGGCGCCCGGGTCTAGTGCCGGTAGAGCGACTATTCTCATCGGGGAAGGACATCATTTCCAACAAGCAGCAGCGGATGAGCGCCGAAACCATAAAAATGCGTATCTGCCTAAACGGCCTGGCTGAAGAGTAAAAACTCGTTAAATGAAGACATTCTGCAGGCAGTTGCTTATAAACTTGGGAGTCCAAGACTGGTTATACATTTACCTGTACATTTGTTATTGATAAAACATGGAACGTGCTCTTACACGAACAAAAAGAAAAAATTTTAATCGGACAAACATCCGTTCTCAACCGACTTTGGCAATAAACACTTCTCATTTTATGCAAGGCTGTATACTTTGGGGAGGTCACGCAGATACAGATACGCGGGTTACACACCACAGTTGATGATAAAATGGCCGATTTCATACAAAAATTCACCTACTCTGATGATTCTCGTCGTCTTGATGATGTGGTGAATTTTTTTACATGTAAAATCATCAGAAGTGGTGTGTTCCCGCGTATCTAATAAAATGGCGGTCTGCGTGACCTCCCCAAAGTATAGAGCCTTGGACATTTTGACATTGACTTTTATTTCGTTTCGTTTATGGATCGAAACGAAACGATCACATAAGTAGCAAAACGATTTGTTGAAACGAAAATATTTTTGGTTTATTGAAATGGATCGAATGAAAAATGTGACTCAAACCAAAACGTTCCGAACTCTGAGACAGATAGAAACATACAGAGTAAGTTGAAAGATTTTGATTGTTTGGAAAACGTTAATTTGGTGCATTTTCTATCAAAATGACCAACTTCAAAACGATGTATCTCCGGCAATTTTAAAGTTACATAGTCGAGTGATAGCTCGTTTTGCTTGTATTTGAAGCGCTAGAGATAAGATAGAATAGGATTTGTGGTGATACAGGCCAAAGGAAAGAAACTTAAATTCTCGCCTATATATAGTTGCCGCGTCTCAAAAAAATTTCTTCGTTCTTTTTTTGGAAGTTAGACTGCGTCAAGTCCTCCGCTATCGCTCCGGACATGATGTCTAAATCTTCTTTCTGCTTCAATAGCATCTGTGAAAAATCTACAAGCAACAGTATTTTTCCCAATGAAAAAGATTAAAATATTCCTAAAAACACATATAAAAAATATAACAACTCAAGTCAAAGTTGCTTCTTTTGAAGAAAATCGATAAAGGAAGCTAAGAAGAAAAAAAAACATGCCCACACATACACACACGACGCACATTATTTTTCTTGCATACGCGAGAACTTATCGGATTGGCATCGTGCACTCACCCATATTTATTATTTATTTTTCAATTAATTTTTGATCCAATTTAACGACGTACTTAGGTGCTTATTACAAATTTAATGTCCGTAACGACAGTTTCAATTGAACCATCTTATAAGCCAAAACGAGCATGTCACATATTACGGATTCAGAAGTCATTTTATGGGTCCTGAGAGGCATATACGTACACTGATTAAAACTTAAAATGCTTGCGTAAAAGAAAAAAGGATGAATATTACCTGTTCTGGTATAAATAAGAAGTAGATGGAAAATTCCGCTCTTCTAAACTATAGTTACAGTTCAACTTTGTGTTGTCTCTTTATTTCCCAATTTCAATTCAGTGTAATCAAAGCAAAATAACTATCAAAATTTGTCCTCAGGTTTTCCGGGTATGCTTAACATTGACTATGTGGTTCAATACATTTATTTAAAATTTTCCAATTTTATTTTCGAATAACTTACATCCATCCACATCCTGGCATTTTATTTATATTTTCTACATTTATTTCACCATTTTCCACTCCTCTTACATCAGTCTTTTCATTTACCTGCTTGTCACTTTGTCCTTCGCAGTCTGTTTATCCGACAATTACTATGACAAATTGACCAACTTGAATATTTCAGCGTTTGCATTATTTATGCATATCACAACTACTGTCTATATAATTTCTATAACTCGACTGGTCTATGTTCTTAGTTATGAATATTCGCCGATAAATAATTTGGTTTTGTCATAAACGTGAGGTAAAGTCAAGGCGCGGTGAAACTTTAACTCAAGCTGTTGAATAAAGTGGGACAAATGACAGAAACAGCTTCTTGTGTTTTTACAGACCTCGACTTCGCATATAAATTTCCCACATGAAGGATTCACAATGCAGAGAACCTTTTGACATCTTTTCGAACTGAGAAGTTGTAAACCAGAGCATCAGTTCGTCGAAGTCAAAGTTGCGGTGTTGCATGCCTCACTGCGTCAGTGTCTCACTGTTGACAATTTAACATTTTGACTTGTCAGGCAAGCCTTGTAACACAAATTTTATTTTTCAACTATAAACTATTCATTGAGCTTTTCAATCAACAAATATTACAATAAATAAAAATCATCTGCTCTATTACTTCCCTAAAGTTCCAAGAAAGTACATGCCGCATTGCCTCTTTGTATAGCAATAGAAATTTTCTGCAACAGATAATAATAATAATAATACATTCATTAGGGCAGGCTGGACCAGTTCTGAGAAAAGAGAACAATTTACCCAAAAAAATGCTCTTTTATCAGAATTGGTCTTGTCCAGCTGACACGAACAATAACTTTTATCGAAAGCTAATACCATCTTACATTTTTCAAAAAAGTCTGGTAAAAAGATATCGAAAATATTAGTAGAGGATGCACCTCTGTCCAAAATGTTTATTTTGATGATTTGGACGTTATGTTAGAGCATCGTCGTCAATTTCATTCTCTACCACTCAGCACGAGACAACAAATTGTCCACACAGCTTTATTCTAAGTTTATTGTTAAATCCCACTGATATGTAATGTAAGGTTTAAGGCACAACTACTTTTACATATAATAGTAGATTACAGCAGAGCCTATGTAAATGAGTAATACATGTGTGCGATGTTTGTGGCGTGTGAGCCGAAGGCGAACCGCCTAATTTCGCACACATGTATTACTCATTCACATAGGCTCTACTGTACTGTTCTTTAATGTGTAGGCATCCTGTGCGTTGTATTTACATTGTCTAAGATGAAAACTACGAAACAATTTTGCATAAAACAGCATTTCGGAACCTTTCCACTTCTGACCATTTTGAACTAAAATTTTATTTTCATTTAGTAGGCATCGGTTGTGCACGCCAATTCTATTCGGCTATATTTAATTGACTTATTTGTTGTTGTCATTCTCAGTTTCAGTGCAAAATTTTTGATTTTGTTGTTTTAAACTATAAATTCAGTGTGATTTTAGTGTTTTCTTAATGTTATCGATGGCAGGTCTACCAAAAAATAGGTCTGCCTGTGTAGATTCTAATTTATATCGTGGTTTGTGTGAAGTGAAAACATAAACAAAATCATCGAAAAATTTCCGACCAGCGCATGTAAATGATCGCGCATAGCATGTAAATCATCGAAAAACCTAACATGTAAGTTTCATTTACATTCTCATCGCAGACAATGTAAATACAACGTACAGGATGCCTACACATTTATCATCAGATGGCTTCTTCAATTCAGGCATAATTTTTAACGTTGCGATTTGGCAACGGAGTAAATAGACTAATATGAAAGACCGAAATTCAACAACACTAACAGAGGTTCACTCCTCTTCCCTTACCCCAACATTCAAGTTAAGTGACTTTGGTGAAATTAGCCACCGAAGCAAAGACACTGTTTCGGCCATAGACACGGTAGTGGCCCCAGAACAGTATAGGACTGTTCATCATCAGTCGTTGCTACCGGTCCTTTAACGAGACAGTCATGATTTTGTAACATCGAACTCGTAGTTGTCAAAATCACATAAGAGCAAAAGTGCCGCACAACGAAACAAGAAACTCAAAACCATTCAAAAATTGAATTAAAGAAATCAGAAAAGCAGACCAATCCGACCTCTCAGATGGATTCTAAACAACTTAGCTTCTAAGTCCACTAACCTCTCAAAGCGTACCACACTTGGCAAACGTGAAACTCAGCGCTCGAATCGCAAATGAAAATTCAACAAACGGGGATGTTTCTGGACAACCGTATCAAGATGCGTGCAACGATCCTGTCGTAAGCAAAAAAATCTTCATCTAAAAACGACACGCACTTCAGCAACTGCAACGAAGTTCATGCTTACAGTTTCTCAGCGGATCCTATTCCCTCTTTTGCTCAACCAGATAACCAAAATGGCAGAAATCGCTGGAACGAACTACTTTAGACTGTTATGATCAGAGCGAGAGAACCGAAGACTAGTTAATTATAAGTTGCCTTGGGGTACTTGTCAAAATATGGTTTTCTCTTTCAACATGTTACATTGAGAGCGAGAGGACCGAAGACCAGTCTATTATAAGTTGTCTTGGGGTACTTGTCAAAATATTTCTTTCTCTTTCATCATAACATTCTTTTGAGTAACCACCGACGTTCACAAGACAAAACGAAAATCCTTTTTGAAAAGAAAAACAAAGGCCACTGGATCGTTCAAAACAAAGGTCACTGGATCGTTCAAAACAAAGGCAATCGGATCATCGAAACCAATTATATTTTCAATTCAAAACCTCAATTAAAACCAAACCAGAAAAACTTCCAAATCGTCAGCATCGAAACGTCTCACAGCAACCGCGGAAACCGTTCCATAAAGTCTGAGAGGTTTACCTCTCCTACCTCGTCGACGATCAAAACTCTGTTAATTATATCCGACTCATCCTCCGGATACATGTCTACTCGACCGTTCACTAAGAACTCCAACATTGCTTGCTTCAGCTACCTTGAACTACCTTAATCTGACCTTCATTTAGTTTTGTTTTTGGCCGCTTTTTATCATCTTGTTTTTCTTTCTTTCGCTTTTCTTCAATTTGTTTTTCTTCTTCTCGTTTTTGTTCGTGTTTTCTTTCCGTTTGTTTTCCCTGATTTTGAATTTCTTGGATCCTTCCTTTGTTCAGTTCAGCTCCGACCGGTTTTTCATCTAACTGTTTCAGCCGCTTTTTATTTTCAGAGTGCGACTCAATGGCGTAATGGTTAGCACGTTTGCTTTCCAATATTCGATTGAGTTGACAGTGTCGGTGGTTATAACCTCAATCAGGCCAGAAAAAAAAATCGGTTGTCAGACGTGTACACAAATACACAGCTGGTTGAATCGATTCATTTAATCTGGTCTGGTTGTGTGTGTAGAGCTGTCACACGGCTTACCGGTCAAGACATTGTTGGGAGCTGCCGGTACTCTACTCCTACTGCGCTTTAGTAGGCTTAGCACTGCTATAGGTACTAAGGCGCAATATTCAAAAATCCTTCAGAGTGTAAAATACTTAGAAGGCGTGGTTCGGAATTCACGTTAAGCATGTGGTCCCTAGTGTTAGGTCATTACAATACCATGTAAGAGTACCTTCACTAGCTATAGCAGCAAATGGTAGCCGAATCTGTCACTTAAATGTGTCCTCCCGGCTGAACTATAACCATACGCTATTATTATTATTATTTATTTTCAGAAACTTCCCCGGCAGATTTTCGTTTATTTTGAAGTTGATCGTGATTTCCATCGAACAATGAACTGATATCGGTTTCGTCGAAGCGTAGTACCAATTCTTTAACGTCCTTGTACGAGTCGCAGATATTTTCGTTGATCCAGCGTGAGTCTGATACTATTCTGTCCATGGAAGAATCGACAGTTTTCTTCATTCTGAGCGAGTGATTGTAAAGACCATTGTTAATCTCCGAGTACATGCATTTGTAACGATTCGTTATTGTACAGCTAAATAATGGCGCGGTTACAACGAGTGTTGCTTGATTTTTTTATAAACCAGATACGTATAACTGAAGCCGAAATGTTCATCAATGTTCATTTGAATTAGTGTGTAATATTTTGGGCCTATCGTGCCTTTTAAGTTTTTATAACTTTTGCGCCGTAATTATAACTCTGAGTTAAGTAAAAATATTTTTGCTGAGTTAAATAAATTCGGCCGTTATTTCCATGACCTGGAAAGACGTTTTAATAGATCACGAAAATATAATTTAATTACTCTTTGGTAGTTAAATAACAGACTTGACTGAACAGAGATTATTTTTTGCCATTAATCTGAATAAAGAATGTAACTCATTTCATCCAGCTGGGCCCGCTGTAGCAGGAGTATATAAAAAATACAAATTATCGTGTACTGATCGGTATCAATGCGCAGAAGGCGGAACAGCCTAAAAAAACTATATGTTATAATGATTAACATTCTTCACGAAGCACGTCAATAAGACTCACATAATAAATAGGAAAAGGAGGACAGTTTTTGACACACTTAAACTTTAGGTTCACTTTAGGGTGGAAACATTCCAACTTTAACACGATTCGGTAATGAAACAACCCGAAATGTTGTAATTTTTAACATCTGGTGCGGCATGCTAAAGGAAGTAAATTAATTTTAACAGTTTAAGCACACGAAAAAGGCTTGACACTGGATACATACTATATTGCTACAGTCAATTTAGGTTAGATTATGTATTTCTTTATACAGTCGCATTAGCTTCCTTCACCTTCTTGTCATTTGAGGTTATTTGCATATTATTAATATTATGCCGAAAGACTGTTGCAGGATATTTCTGTTGGTTATTACCTGCGTATTATCGTCGTTTGGTGTATGGCACCACTTAATTTTTATGTCATAGGAAATTGCTTGGCTGTCATTGTTTTCACTTCAGGTCTTTACTGGCTTTCACGGGTTTTAGTGACTCGTAAATACAATTAATAAAAATAATGCATTTTATATGGTACGGGAACTAAAATGTAATTTTTACACAGATTATATTTGTTTACGTCTGAGACATTAAAAAGAAGAAGAAAAATTGAGGTTTGTCTTTACAGAAATTTTTCTTAGTTTAAAATTTTTCCGGTTGAGGCATTTCAACTAAAATTTTTGAGACAAACGTGTCCTCACACGTAATTTTGTTGGAAGTGGACCAGGCTCCATTGTAGATATTTTTAGCGACGATTTGTTTACATGCCCAGATAGCCCTTGGCCCTAATACTCTAAAACCGCAGTCGTTTAATTTTAATATTATTTTATTGGCTGGTGAACTTCCACTATAAGTTGAAAATTGGTGTTTTTTGTCCGTGATTTACTGCCGCTGCAGGCTATGGACATACATGTGTGGTGGCTCATTGGATAGGTATTGTCCAGGAGATACGGGGCAAGCACAGATATCTCACATGTTCTGAACCATTGTTCGAAAATAACAAAAAAAAAGAATTTTTCAGCCGAAGGCCTGAAGTTGGGATGAACTTTAAAAGGTTATAAATCGCACCTGCCGAATTTCTTCATCGAAGTGAATTTTTAATATTCAACTTTCATTAATTTTAGAATATTATTATAACAGAGATTGTGGCTCATATTTGGTGGCTCTTCTCTTATTTCTTATTGTTTCTTAAAATTTATATCAGAACTAACTTCAGCTGTTTTCCAGTTCCACTAAAACACAAGAGCTTATATAGATTTTTAAACACTTTCACCACTAACACATGCGTATTAGCAGTTCTGATTGTATGGGTGGACCAGCTGAAAAACAGCTGGAAGCAAATTTCTATCTAAATTTGAGTGACATCTTCAGTAGATTTGATGTGCGGAAATTCTCGATATTTGATTTAATTGCATCTTTGTCTGAACATGTTCACCGAACGAGTGAAATTAAACGGCTTACGTAAGCCTATCAGAAGGAATTAATTTTTGATGATTTTTCCATGGAACCATCTTGACTACTATATCGCAATGATTTCGAATAATTAATGTCATAACTAGAAATGACATTCAAAATCCATTGACTGTAAAAATAGCTTTTAATGCAGACAGAAAAAAACCGTTGAAAATATGCGATTGCTCCATTTTCAAAAGTGCTAAATTTTGCGAGTATATAATTCTATACATTAATAGAGAGGATAGTGATGTGTATAAATATACAATGAACGCGCAAAAATAAAATCTCAAAATAAAACGCCATCCATGTTGGTAAATATAAGCACATATCGTAAAATTTATAACATTTTGACTGAAATACATTGATGTGCTAAGAAACTGGCAATTTTCCAAACACAAAATCGAAAAAAAAAATTAGTTTTCCACAAAACCCGTCTGCTTCCGACCTCTGTATAAGGTAATGTTTGAATGAGTGGGTTTTCGATTATATATGTTTCGTATGATGATATAATCGTGCCTTAAAATTATTTTGTATTTTACGTAAACTCTGGTGATCATACTCGTTTACATACCAAACCACAGGGTGAGACCATTTTTATTCGTGTATAGTTAATGACTATGCTGACTTACATTCTTGTATCTATATGGCGTGTACATCAATCTATGCTTGCATTTCGAGTCCAAATGAAAAGTTGATTCTTTTCTAACATGGACAAATACTGAACGATCTTACGAAAATAGCGCTCTTTTTGTAACGTAAAATATTAATGTGCGAAAACACTGATACATGACACATGATACGAAATAAATTGGCAAAGAGGCACCCTGTGCGCCAGAAAAACATACAATAGAAACTAAATTGAATATTCCTTTTAAATAAAGATATCGTCGAAAACATTTCAAAATTATGCTCATAACAACATAATTTTCCAAAATAATTTTCTATGCTTTGTGCTTTCTAATTCGCTTATTTTACTTTTATTTATTTTTTTTCAATAAAAACTTTTACGTTTAGTTGCACAGCACAGTGTGGCAATTTTATAAATACGATCGTTAAATCCATAGTATAAACTTATAATAATGCTTAGCAATACTATTGTGTGCTTGACATAAAATCAAATCACTTCCCATTCCACCGAATGTCCTGTGTATTTGTATTATATATATATATATATATATATAAATATATATATATATATATACATGTGCATTATATTCTGTGGAAAGGTACTTCATATATGTATAGCACGGGGTGCATAGAAATATAACATTAAAACTTTTCACCATTCCACACACTCATATCGTTCAAATATATCGTTCTATTTACCAAAGGAATTAAAATCGACGAATTAATTTTTATTTGATTTAAGAATTGTAGTAAATACAGCTATGCGGACCCGTACGATGCCGTATTGTTATCAGATTTTTTTTATAAATATATTTTCAGTGTGTCTGAAATTCTAGCCATTCCACATTTGCTAAGACCTATTTTACAAAATTTATTTTATTGTCAGTGAACTTTGTAGTATTACATCGCAATTTCATATGGCCATTCACTGCTCCTATTATTAATCCACTCGTGTTTTAAACGTCAAAAGGCCTCTAATTTTTAATAAATGCATTTGTGTGTGTGTGTGTGTGTGTGTGTTCTAACTCACACCAAGATTCCTGTCTCAACTAAAGAAGTCCTGAGCCAATTTTAATTGCATTAGCCTCCGAATTTTCTATGTATGACCGGAGCAGTGCTATGACACAAAAGTTAGGAAAAACGTATAAGTCCCGCTACACGGTTCTAAATAAAACAATCCTTCACGTAAACAAACAAAATTAAGAGGTTTTGGTGTCGCTTTTCTCGTTTCCTGGTTATTATTGTTTATTTTGTTACTTAATGTAACAATCCAAAATAAAAACAGAAGAATAAAGAATGAAAAAATATATTTTATTCCTCTACAAACAAAGCACCTACCTGTTGCTACAGCTCCCACAAGAAACAGCAAATATCCACAATTCATCATTCCTTTTATCGTTTTTGATTCGTCAAAAAAAAATGTCGGATATCAACCAACGCGTTTTCTTTTAGTTTTTAACGTTAAACACTTTTCTATTACTTTTTTATTTGTATTTGTAGAGTGTTCGCACCGATGTCTTCTAGATGATTTTTTTTGGAAAATTTGTATTTTCGTTTGCTTTATTTTGCTTCAAAATGCCTGAGAAAAAAAAACATTTCTTCGTAAATTTTTTCCCCTCGTAAAACTCAATTATTCTTAAAGATAATATTGTCTATGTCGCTCTTGAGTGTTAGAGCGTTGTTTGATAAAATGAAATAAATTACGAACAAAAAATATTTTTTGATAAAATACACAACGACTTTAAAATGAACTTGTGTTATAGACTATATGTACGGTACTACTATAACTCACGATGAACGAAAGAAAAAAAAAACTTTTTAAAGGGGGTTTTGTTGTCAAATTACATTTTATTTGAATATGATCCTTGGCTGGTGGAGCGAAGAAGAATTACATTTAAGAAAAAAAAGAGTTGGAAAAGTTGGCTTAACCTTATCAGTACAATGATGTGTCCTTATGACTTACAAGTGTACGAATTTATGGAATAAATTCAAATTTTGGGATAGAGGAATTTTGTTCAAAGCATTTGGAATCGATGTGAGTATGAGTCAAAGGCATGACATGACAATGACCTCTTTTTAAGTGTCTTTCTTTCGACGTGACGTTTTCGTCAACAATGCAAAAAATAAACTATGGCTAACAAATGAAGTAAAAAAAAACTCTTGGCAATACTCCAAACAAAAGAAGAAACAGATTTAACTATTGTCACAGTGACTCGATACGTAACCTGTTCGTAAAAGTTTAATATGTTACATGTGACAATGATTTTAGCACGGCAGAGTTAACTTTACTCTGTCGTGATTTTAGTATAAATTTGGCTTCCTGTTCTAAACAAAATGGCTATTTAGACAGGAAAATCTATAAACGTGATAAAACCTGCATTTTTCCTTATAATGCTTTTTAAATGCGATTAAAAATAGCTTGTACAAAATAGTGAACTGATATATTCCGCTGGTTAACGTAATCGGAGGTGGAAAAAAAGAAAACCAAACAGCTCCGCTTTCACTTGTCAAACGAAGGTAATCCTTTGGTTTTTTGTGTTTGTAAATAATGAAACTTTAAAATACAACCGACAAATTTTAAATCCATTTGCCAATTCGTACAAAAGTTGCTTCTTTGAGCGTCGTGGGTATTCCGAAAATCGATATTTCCCCCAGTTGCATTTTTTCCCGATTTAAATAACTGAAAGGATAGGTCAAAGGTACATGACTATAAATTTGTTTGCTATTATATTGTCAATTTGTTTTTGTTTGGCAAAGTCCAAGTCAAAAATTGTGTGTCGTATTCGTATTTTGCAGTATTAACTCGTCGAGGATTAGTTTGTTGAACTACTGGAAAATTTGGCGTGTATGCTTACATCAAGTTTGTTGTTAGAAATGTTCGGACTAAAAATGTCGACTTATTTGAGAATTTTTAATTCTTTTGAAGAAGGTGCGGTGACACGCGGCCTAATTGTAGCGAATTGAATCATATGCGTTTTTATTGCCTTTTCCCGCATCTTCCAGTAGAATTTTAATTATTTTTCTTTCTATCGTTCAGAAAGGTAATCAAGCTTTCAGGCGATGTTACCAAGTAGTAAAACAAAAGAATTTTCCCAGAATCAGCCAGATTCTTCCATTTATCTAATTTTCGTTGCAGCTATAGTTCCTATATGTGAAGCCATGTGAAATGTTCGTTCATATTGTTCTGTGTGGAGAAACAATTCACAGCTGGAAAATTCACAACTTTTGCGTAGCTTTCTCGGAGATGAATGTGGGATAAGACAGCATGTCGAAAGTAGCAATGAAATAAAGAAAAATTTGAAATTTTTAAGTACATATTCTGAATAGGAAATCCATTTGAAAAACAACGATTTTGGGGAACGGAAATGATTCAACAAACGGCACCGATATATCTATACCGATAAGAGAAATCAGATTTTGATTTATGAAAACATAAATTTCCAAATAAAAAACGGATACGAAGATATTCAACATTGATATCTCAAGTTATATTTTCTGTAAATCAATACGCACACGAAGAAATGGTCGGTGGTAAATTCAAATTTCTTTTTCTGAAAAGAAAATTTATATAACTCCATCAGTAAAAGGCGAAATGTATTTATTCATGGAGTGTTTGGTGTATTTCAAAGCCTGATTTACTGACCGCAGATACGAAATAAATTACTTTCAGATCGTTTTTTCCCCAGCCAAGCTGATAACCGAAAGGGCAACGTATGTATATTAACAGTTGTGTTTTCTTTATACGTTTTCAGGAGTTTTGAAGAATTGAAAATAATGGACTGGCTTTTCTCAAATTGACCACATAAATCCATTTGTTGTTGTTGAAAAAGACATCACTGCCATCATCGTGGGTACGTACAAGGGTCAACATAATAATTTCAGCGGTTGAGTTTTTTTGGTGTGGTTAAATTTCTCACAATTAAAGTACTAGAACCGAATCAAATGTTCGAATTCCAGATAGAAAGTTTTCTGTTTCGACAACAATAACAGCAGACTTTTTGTTTATTCAAGAAATAAGAAAAGGTCTGTTTTTCCCTAGCAAGAGCTTAGGGCGATTTTCTATAAAATATTTGATTGTACGGTAGTATTACCCATTCCCATCCCATATTCATTTAACGGTTTCCGTATAGAGCAGTGCTGCGTCAATTTTTTTTTCTTGAGTCCATTAATAGCATCTACTAGGACTGTGTTTCCATGCCTAAATTACATTATATGTTCGTTTTATGTATAAGTATAATTCGCTCCCGATATACGTAAGTGAAACAATGAGCACTCAAAAGGAAACATACGGAAAAAATAATAAAAATGTTAGAATCTCATGTAGAAGATTTGATTCCTTTTTTTCATCAAACGAAACAGCATTAGATCTCATACAATCATCTGTACAAAAACCATTACTAAATAACATATTCTGAAAGGTATACCCATACTCAACACGTGTTATTCGTATAAAAAGAAGCGAAAGAAGAATCGTTAAGTTTCCTTTTTTTCTGGCCTAGTTTTCGGAGATGGATCGAGATAAAATCCTTTTTCATCACTTAATGCTTTATTATTTTCGTAAGGCACAAGAAGAACAGAAAGAAACGCATGGTTCAGACCCGTGCGATTCTGTTTCAATCCGACTAAACGTATATCGAGCTACTTTTACATTATAACAAAAAAATAGATTGACATACTTATTGTTGGAAAAACAGTGTTGTCCGATGGTTCCTCAAGTGTATGTCAGATTTATATTTAAATTTTGCACTCTACGCATTTCGTACGCCTTATAATGAATAGTCTTTCATTGCTTCGTACGAGTCTAAAACGCTGTAAGAGAAACAACGCGATAAGATTTGTAATGTGTATCATGTTGGTGGTAATAATGTATGTTTGCTGGCAATGTTCGAGTGTTTAGCAAAGCAATTCTGGTATGGTGAAGATTTGAGACTTTTAGATAAAATTGCCTGCAGAGAATGATAATGCGTAAGTAACGCCATTAATCGAAAATAATCCATGAAAGTATTCTACATTAGTATTGCCACTTGAAGAGCCACGTAGCACGTTCAGCAAAGCAATTGTATTTTTTTAATAAATCAAAGTTTATCCCATTACAAGAAAATTTCATTAGTTATCTTTGCTGAGAAATCGCTGTTGAGATGGTTTCGAGCGCATCTTCTGATGGTAATAAACGCATTTATCTTTAACAATTAAACACTAAAAGACTAGAGTAGCTCAAATTCCAGGGAACAATCAGTTTTCATCTAATTACCATTGAAGACCACTAACTTCGACATCCATTTCATTAAATGTTCCTATAAATCTTATGAAAAATAAATTCTTTCCGTATAATTATGATGTTTGAACGCTATTTTGTGGTAATGTAAGCAAAGATCTGATTAGAGGCCGTTCATAATAGCATTCAGAAAGGGATGGTTTGGGAAAATTTAACAGACTCTATTTTATCGAGCTAGACGCTTGATCGTTTTTTAACACATCTAAGGTAAGTGGGTTCAATCGTAAACATTAACCTTTACTTTAGATAAGCGACTGTAATGTCTATCGTATTTATTGAATAATCATATTTCACTACTATTTTTAAAAGAAACGATTCAGTAAAATATGACTTCCTTTGTTTCAATCCAATGATACAAAAGAATTGTCCACGCTAATGTATGGTATTTCTTTTTCTTTTGCTAGGAATTTAGGTCCTTTAATAATTTAAATTAAACATAGAAAAGCGTATATAATAAATAGCCTGTTACTACAAGACCAGCATTTTAATGAAATGAAGAGAAGAAAAAAAAAAATACAGAAAAGAAAATGATTCCGCCTCCATGAAAAACGGGAATCGTATATTGTTATAATGTATAAGGCGAAACTGTACCATTATACAATGGAAAGTTTTTAATTACAGCATAAAGCAAAACTTTGACGGAAAAGAGTGAAGGCAAAAAAAATAGAATATTGCTTCACTTCACTCTCAGGGCGTTTATAAAATTATCCTAGTAAACTATCCACTCATAATTTTTAATGACCGGTTTGGGTAAAATTTATCCATTTAAATTATATGGAGAGACGAAAAAAACCCTTCGACGTTATAATGTGTATTTTCCCAGGAAAGTTTAAAGTTTGTAGTTAAGTTGTAAGTTTTCTGTTTCGGAAACTTATATAACAGAAATATTTAAAACTTTTCCTTTGTATTCATTTTGGTAACCATATGTTTAAATTATCACGGATTGCCAGGGCTTAGTAATAACATTATATCATCGTGTTAAATGTAAATACCCAATTATAGCTGGAGAAAGAGGCGAGAGAAAAGTGAAAATGTGTTTCTACGAAAGAAAATTTTTAAACAGTCAGCAGAATGGGGGATGATATGGTTTAAACGTGCTGCTCCTGTGGTCAATGGCATACACAGTAATTTTAGGTTTAAAAGTTTCCGTTGTAAAAATCAAATTTAATGAACAGAAAGATGTCTGTGGCTGATACGTTCAACTCATAAATACAAGTTTAATGCTGTCTGATATGGTGTTACTGTTACTCGTGAAATTCACAAGGAATTACAAAATATATTTTTTTTAAATTAACATTACCGGAATACCACCAGCGGTTATTATTGTTGTTTGCTTTGCTGAATAGTCGAGCCGATGTTTGAAGTTAGATTAGTTGGTTGGAATTTACGTTTGAATATAGCTACATACATACGTCGCGTTTTTTATTGGTTGGCTTTCATTTAAAAAATAAATTATTCTTTTGATAGACCGGTATGGATAATTGAAATTAAATTCAGCTGGAGTTGTCCGAATGGATTCGAATTGTTTAAATTGCATAAATCTAGCAGTACACTCTACACTTTCATAGAACGATGCTCAGAGTACCCTAAATAGCTATTTTGCTAACTAGTTAGTAAATGGCTTGTTTTGCGCACTAGATGTGAGTTTGCCGATACGAGCGGAGCGAGTTCGGCAACATATCGTGTGCGCAAAACCCCATTTACTAACGTGTTAGCAACCAATGACATAATGCACAGTGGGGCTGAACAACTTTTTTTCGACAAGTCAATGTACATAAAATTTTATTCATGATTATGAAAGGACGTCACCTCACGATTACTTTAAGCCCAAATTTAAAATATTTTAACGGGAGAGTTTCCAGAAAAATTGGTTTTCTTCCATAGCTGTATCTGTATCTGTACTTCGATGAGCTCTGGTGGGCGTCTATCTTCTCGTTCCAGCGTTCTACGTTCATTATTTCGCTGATCTGTAACCATTCAAAATATACCAAATTTGTCATAGGTTCCTAAAAAAATACAACTGTGGTGATACCCAATATGGAAAAATTAAAAATTTCTATTTCTATGATTTTCGTGGTATTTTCTGAACGAAATGCATATTTAATTAATAGAATTTGAAAATTACTCAAAATTACTCCGAATTTCAGCTTTTGCAATTTTGCATATAAATATTTCGAGAAAAACGCAATTGGCACCAATATAGAAACTTATGCGCACCGAAATTTTAGTGTGTAAATTGTCTTTGCTAACTAGATTCATGCTGAAAATTATGAATTTTTTCAACTTACAGTAGATAAAATATAAGAAGGGACCGTGCTATAGTTCAATTGATGCTAGTCATTTTTGCTTGACATCAGTCTCCAATTTCCACAGTTTCTGATTCAAGAACAAGCGAAGTATTGATATTAAAAACGAATTAAATTATCCTGTTAATTTCGCAAAACACTAACTATTATAACTAATTCCGAAGGAAACAGATTAAAGCAGGTGAATAAACATTTTCACTGGAATTTAGTTTATCATATTACAAGCACGGAATTTTGAAAACCGACACATTTTTTGTTAATAGGGCAATTCCCGACCCGAGTTTAATTTTTTATACTCGAGTATAAAAGTTTAGAGTTGAAGATTTTGACATTATCGTATAAATGTGATGATTGTTGACTGAAAAATAATTACCTTTTTAGTCGACGGATTTTGATCAAACTAACTGCCAGTGTGTAGCAAATGATGTCAGCATTCCGGTAAACTAATTAGTTTTTCAATTGGACAAATATCTTGTGAGCGATAAGACTTTGAAATCATGAGGTGATCAATATGTAAATTCCGTTTTTCCAAGCTCTTATCGCTCGCAAGATATTTGTCCAATTGAAAAACTAATTAGTTAACCGGACTCCTGAGATCATTTGCTACACACAGGCAGATTGTTTGCCAAAATTCGTCGACTAAAAAGGTAATTATTTTTCAGTCAACAATCATCAAATTTATACGATAATGTCAAAATCTTAAACTTTAAACTTTTATACTCGAGTATAAAAAATTAAACTCGGGTCGGGAATTATTATTATTACTCGAGTTTATCATTTCTCCATATAAAAATACATGTAAAATTCACAAAAAACCAATAAACCACAAAACAGAAAATGTGTCGGTTTTCAAAATTCCGCGAGTGTATAGCCGAGAAGAAAAAAAAAACAACGAAAAATTTATGTATGAAATTACATTTTCCATTTAATTAAAAATTCTGTTTCTGTATGTGTTGTGGTATGTAAGTATATGTTCGAATAAATCCCTTTTACAATGTGTTTTCCGCCGTTGTTACGCGCGAGAGGGAATATGATATATAAAACAAAGTTTAATGAATTCATTAAACGAGCATTCACTAAAGCTTTACTAACATTTCAACATAAATTTTCTTAAAATAAAAAGCTATTAATCAATGTGAAGTAAGAAAAAACGGCGAGCGCTTTTTTTCAGACGAACAACATTTTTTGTGTATCTTCTTTTCTAGCGATTTGAAGCGTAAGGTATTCCAAATTTGTTATACCTATTCGATGCTTCCTTTTCGGAAGGAAATTATACTAAGGGGATGAACATAAGTCGATTTAAACATCTGCCAGTTTGTTCATCACAGCGCAATATTTAAAACCGGATTTAGCAGAGAAAGAAGAATGTTAGCTAAGAGGCGCAGGAATGGATCAGAAGTGGACTACGATGATTTACGGTAATAGCACAGCAGAGAAAGTTATCGGTGAAAATTAGTGACTCAACAGACCATCAAATCAGAGCATCAACAGCTAGTAAATTTCTGTCGCGTGGATTGCCGAAATCAATATCGCTATTTTTCGCGTCGGTGACACCAAGTTCACTGTTGGTCATTACAGAGTAAACGTCAAAATGGTGAAGTTGGTTCACAAGAAAATAAAGTCTATGACAGCAGCAATTTTATGACAGAATCTATTAAAAAATGATAAATTGGGAGAAAAATCTGTTACATTTTACCCTTCATTTTCCTATAGAAGAAATGTAATAGAGTTTTTCATACAGACCTTTTAAGTTGAAAAAAAGACTAGATGGTCTGGAGGGATGAATTGACAGTTGACAGCTGTGATCGGTTCGCTTTTGGTCACTATCGTTCACTTTTCACTTTTATTCAACGAAAGTGAACACAATCAATGAAAAGCGAACCGATTGCAGCTGTCAGCTGTCAATTCATCCCTCCAGACCATCTAGTCTTTTTATCAACTTAAAAGGTCTATTGTCTTATAGAATAATGATGTTTAAAAACTAAGAAGAGAAAATGAAGTTCTATGAAAAAAAAATGTGGCGCCACTTGTCACATAACCGTGACACAAATAAAAAAAAAACTATGCGGTTACAACGACATCTACCTCAACCATCAACCCATATATAACCTTACTTGTATGTTGAAATCAGATACAGTCAACGTTTTTATCTTATGTAATCCAACCCAAATCAAAAGCCCTGAAAATAAATTTCATGTAATACAAGACCAACTCGACACGGACAGATGTTATTTTCTTATTCGAAATTCGAAGACATAAAACAATAAATTTTATTAAAAGTCGAAAACTCTCAAAAGAATTAAGTAATGATGATGATGGTTGAATCCTAATAATTGTTAACAATGTTTTCGTCATACAGATTTGAAAAGGATTATGGGAACGGAATTAATTGTTAACGAATGGTCAAATTAACCTTTACGGATTTTGGGTTCCCCATTCATGATTTCTAAAATAATTATATAACAAAATAGATGGGTTTGACGAATGGAATATGAGTTGTAGAAGGGTTCTGTGATGTAATTACAAGAAAATGTGGTATTTTCGTTGTCGTCGGAGTGTATACGGAAAAAATCAATATCAAAAATGTAAAACGAGTATCACAACACAACGGATTCTATTTTAAAGTTTAACAATATTTCTTGAAAAAGTATTAACCATTTATACTTTACATCTGTAGACAATCGTATCCGAGAACAAAAGAAAAACCTCTTTTATGGAAATTATCTGGAAATTTAAAAAAAAAGTCCTCAGTTTGGTTAGGACTTATTTGTTTTAATTAAATTTTAAATTGCGTCAAACCTATCTGTCCATTGCATGATTTTAATTCATTCTTTGATTCTTTCTTTATCAGCAATTTCCGCAATGTTTATTCAGACTTTAGATGAGTTCTACCGAGAGCTCTGAGTTTACAAAATGTCTTTGTACTGTTTGGTTTTGGATGTTTCAGCATGCTACTAGAAGTTTTCGTGCCAAAGTACTGTTTCTATTACAAACTGGTAAATGGGTACACGGTTTGGAAAACCCCTCACGAGCCTGAACTTTATAAATCTTTTGGGATCAGAACGTTTTGCAAAAACTTATTGCACTTAAGTCTCCTGCACATACTCTAAACCTATGTCTTAGCATTTTCCAACGGGCTTTTCTCGTTGTGAAGAACTGCCATTCACCACATATAATGAATACTCTGAAAGATATTCATAGAACTTGCTGAAGAGGAATGCATGTTTCAGGATAATATGTTAACTGCACAGCACACGATGTAACCTGCGGTACTCTCATAAACATTCAAATGAACTTTGCTCCATATTTCCACAAAGGATGTGAGTTCAAATTAAAATTCTCTCCTATTAGTTTTAAGACACTTAATACATTTGGTAATGGGCTCTGTACCAAACATTTACAGCAGAGCAAGAGTATAAATTATGTTCATTAAAATGTGTGTTCGCATCGCTATTTGAATATAAAAGAAGATTGAAGCAAAATCTTTTAGATAAACGCATAGAAAGTGTTATATAATATGGAGATGTTGAAATAAATCGAGCAACTATATAAAAGGAAATAATCTGAACATAATTAACGTAATTCAAGCTCAAAACTGAATTCAAAAACATTCCTTTCCCCCATCGATGTAATGGAAGGAATAGCATAAAGCCAGGCAACATTTTCTCCGTTTATATACTTTGAGGGGAAAAAAATACTCGTCATGGCTATGAAAGTCCGTACGACATGCCTAATTTTCTCAAACTCTATATAAGTTATCGGTATTTCGAAGGAAGTGATGTATTTGCTAGTTATTAAATTATAAACAATTTTCAAGGAAAGTGAATTGCGAAGTAGTTTTCATTTCCTCTCATGATTTCCTAATTAAATTGCATTCTATATTGTGTTTCTTGGGGCTAACAATCCACCGACATTGCATTCCAATTGCATTTAAGAGACGTGGGTGCTAAGCTAAGCTTGTAGCATTCATTTTTCGATGATATCTTTTATGAAAAATGTCAAAAGATCAGCAGTTTACTGAATATTTAAGCGCTGTACAAACTGCAACCAATTCTTTTTTTATTAAAAGCTAACACATTCGTGGTCGTCATTTCGGTACCACATTTTTCAAAGAGAATTCCGGGGAAAAGTTATTATCAAAAATAATCTCAAATTCCGTACTTAAAAAACGCCCAAATGCATGCTTTCAGCAAAGCATCCATGCCTCATTCAATATTCCGAAGATACAAAACTTTATTTTACCTGGAAAACACACTAATTCCAGGAGTGGTGATTTAATACGCACAAAAAATCAAGTTCAAACGAATACACCAAAACATACAAACAGACCATAATTGCTCTTCCCTTTCCCATGGATCGCGTGAAGCGAAAGTGGAGATGAAATGCTGTTTCGACCTCCAATATTCTGAAGGTACAAAACTTTGTTTTACCTGGATCACACACTCAATATTCCGAAGGTACAAAACTTAAAAGCTAACACATTCGTGGTCGTTATTGCGGTCGTACATTTTTCAAAAAGAATTGTGATCAAAAGAAATCATCAAAAATAAGATACGAAACACGCAAATGTAGGCTACAATTTTAGCTAAGTGTCGGTGCCTCTTAAGTTCAAGAGTAAACGAAAAATGCTCGCGCTCGGCGTCTTACGTACAGGCCTGAAAAATAAACGGCAAATGACTAACATAAAATCATATTATTCAATGCGAAAGCTTTGGCACCATTTATGAAATGGAGATAATAATTAGGAAAAAAGAAGCTGAAAACGAATAAAAAAAACGAGAGTCGAGAATTTTCGGGATTTGCGAAAAACAAAAAAGGGAGTAAATTATAAATTTGAATCAAAAATTTGTTAAAAGAATCTTCGTTTGAATTACTTAATTCGAAATCTCTATCTGCGAATAGGGAAACATTACATTGAAAATACGATTATTGCTGTTGTTGCTTCATACTGGAAATAATATATTTTCATCGAGGTAAAAAAACAATCTTTTGCAATCGTAAAATCTTGATTTGAAAGAGGGTAAGAGTTTTGTTTTTGGTTGAAAGCATTGCGTATTTTTACTTTATGAATCCCTACGTGTATTGTACCATAAAGAGACTTATCGTTTTGTCGGTATAACAGGGTAACGCAATGCCAAAACATGTGTACTGTAGGCCAAAGAAAAAGACATTCGATAAATTTAGTTTTTTACATGAGTTTGGTTCTTGTTCTGTTTTTTTGGTTTATTAAAATTTGTTCGTAATGCACAAGATACAAGATTCCAGTGAATAACCAGCAAAGGAGTGGTCGTTTCGAAACGGAAATAATATCGCAGGATAAAATACTTAATAAAGCTCGTGTTACGTAATGTTGCTGATGGAGAAATTTCGAACGTAGCAATATTGAAAGAAGTACCAGAAGCCTGGGAAAATGCGGTAATTACATTGCTGCATAAAAAAGGAGACATAACAAAGCTGGAAAATTACCGACCCATAAGCCTATTGTCAACACTCTACAAGTTGTTTATGAAAATCATTACGAAGAGGAACACTAACAAGTTCGACTTCTACCAACCTGTTGAACAAGCTGCTTTCAGATCTGGTTTCAGCACAAACGACCATTTGCAGGTGATGAGAACGCTTATTGAGAAGTGTCGTGAATACAACATCGACATAGTCTTGCTATTCATAGACTTCGAAAAAGCTTTCGATTCAGTGGAAACATGGTCGATATTGGACGCATTAGACGAATGTAGAGTAGACTCAAGGTACTCCAACACAATTCGATATGTGTACAAAAATGCTACTTCATGTATAAAACTTCATAAGAGCACGGAGAAATTCAGAATTGGCCGAGGTGTAAGGCAGGGTGACACCATTTCACCGAAATTATTCACGGCGATTCTGCAGAGTATTTTTAGGAAGTTAAACTGGAGTAAAATGGGATTAAAGATAAATGGAGAGTACCTGAGCAATCTCCGCTTCGCTGATGACATTGTACCGATAGCAGCGAATCTAGGTCAGGCTCAGCTTATGCTACAACAGTTAAGTGAAGAGGCGAGCAAAGTTGGCCTCAAGATGAACTTATCGAAAACAAAAGTCATGACCAACATCGGGGACGATAGAGAAATCAAAATTGGTGACACTGTCATTGAACGAGTCGACAGCTATGTATATCTAGGACATAAACTGAAGTTAGGTCTGGACAACCAAACTGCAGAAATAAGACGTAGGATTGGTCTTGCATGGGCAGCGTTCGGAAAACTCAGACTAATTTTCAAAAGCAAAATGAATAATAGTCTGAAACGCAAAGTTTTCGACACTTGTGTCCTTCCAGTGCTCACTTATGGAGCGGAAACGTTAACTTTAACAAAAGCATCCGAAGATAAATTGAGAGTGACACAAAGAGCCATGGAACGGAGTATGCTTGGAATAACACTCAGAGACAGAATGACGAATCAATGGATTCGACAACAAACCAGGGTCGTTGATGTCATGGAAAGAATAGCATCTCTGAAATGGAGCTGGGCGGGACATATTGCAAGAAGGACAGACGAACGTTGGACCAAAAAGATCATGAACTGGCGACCATATAAAAGACGAGCTATAGGTAGACCACCAGAGAGATGGACAAACGGAATTAAGAATATTGCAGGTACAAACTGGCAGCAAATGGCAATGGATCGTACGAAATGGAAAGAAGTTGGAGAGGCCTACATCCAGCAGTGGATAGAAACAGGCTGAAAAAGAAGAAGAAGAAGAAGAATATTGAAACATTATTACCATGCTGAAAAAGTCGCACATCATTTGAAGTTATTGTAAAGACACATTAGAATTGTAAGTGATTTTCGCTTTATTACACTGTAATATTAAACAAATTTATGTTTTGGTTCCCTAATTGGACAGATGCTAACTGATGGAGGAGAAAATTCAATGGATCCGAATCTGACATTATGCACAACACCCTGTACATTTCGGAATAAATAAATTAAATTGTAAATTTGCAAATTTCATACTCTTTTTAGAATTGTGCAAATACCCAAAGGACCAATTGTAATATTGAATGACGTGAAATGAAAATTTGTTTTGCTTCGTATCGATTAAACTCTAAACCATTCCGTCTTCGTTATTGGATTCTCTTATAGTTTGCAATTGAAACGTTGCCTTTTTGTAACTACATAATTTGCTGAAAAGAACCTGCTGAATTGTTTCCTTTTTAACGTCAAGGAAGTTCAATTTCTCAGAGCTGTATAATGTTCACCCACGTTCATTATGATATGGTATAGGGTATGGTGTATTTAGATTGGAAATTTGTGAACATGAACATTTCTCGAATTAGTTAATGTTAATGTCTTCAAACAACGAACACAGACGACGATGAATGTGGTTAAAACTGTTATAGCTAAAAGAGGGATGCTGAGTAAAATGCATAACGTTTCCAGCATTTTTACTCCAATACTTTTAGAATTATTCGATATTTGTAACTGAGTGTCTTTCCTGTTGTCCGCTGCTAGACTAAAATACTTTAAATAAAAAATGTTTCAACATTGGTCGGAACAACAAAGCAATACAACAGCTTAGTTATTTAATAAAATACTGTATTTTACAAGTGTCATGTTCACATTGTCCGCTGTGTACTTTAACTTTAACTGTAAATACGAATTCTATGTGTTCACTTTTAGAAGCTTCAAACTGTATTATGAGATATTTTGCTGTACGTAAAAGGGTTAGATACATCTATAGCATTAACGTCATTCAATTTTTCCTCATGAATATGAATATGATATTCCAATGAGTTCAATATGACATCGAGATCAAACATAATAAAGAGAAACGTATGAACGAACACGCTGCAGCAAATTGAAAAATAAATTGAATAACATGGCCCTGTCTGTTCACGTTAAAATGCTGAAAAATTGAGCTTTTTTTGAAACGGAAAAAATTAAACTTTTGTTTTGGAAATAAAATTTGATAATTAAACATTTCTCGTTTAATAAAAACTTCTATGCACAAAACGGTTTGATTGCTTCATTTTCAGTATAATTAACTGAGTCATGCTAAAAACACCAGCAGAAAATTGTATAATTTAAATGTTTGCAACATTTCTGTTTGAAGTAAAACAATTTTTAGTTATTTTGATTCGAATGTTTATTTCTGCTTTTATTTCTCATAAAAAGTCTATTACTGTTTGCCTACACTTACAAGGCTAACGAAGACATTACTCGAAAGTTTAGTAAGTAAATCGAGAAAGTATACCCGCGATTGTCTTCTCGGTGTGTTTTTAAAGTAACCAACTACACGCCATCATCGTGGTATGTATATAATGTACTATGAATGCGAGAACTGTAAGGATAATGTAATGCTCTAAATATAGAAATTCAATCGGAATATTAATTTAGCTTCGGTATTTCATTCCGAAAAGTTTTGCGGAGTTTTCCAAATTTCGTTTATAAAGTTATATCAGGCAGCATATGTAAAATTTAAATGTGGAAGCATATATGAGCAACAAGTTGTGTTAATTTTGCCATTTTGGCATATTAAACTTTATAAGAAGCCAACACGAGTGAAAAAGAACATCTTTTGTAGGCAACAAAAGAAGTTTGATTTCCATTTATGTTAGGAAAATAATTGTTTGCAGGCCTCCCATCGAAAGGAGGGTCTACTTACAGTGAAGTTTTAGTTTTAAATCAATCTGAACTGAATCTGAAAATTTCAGATAGTCTTTTTTCAGTTTCAGATCAGATAAAAGTGATCTGTTCCGAACTTTACTTCGAATTCTACATTGGAAAATGGAAAGTAAAAGATTTAACCAAAATAAATCACAAAACGTCATGTAATGCCACGCTAATAACTGTGCAGTAGCCCTGGTTGAGTATGTATTTTAACATAGCTCTGTCAAGCACTGAAGTTGACTTTGACATTGCTCAAACTTTGATTGTCCCAGCCCTCTATTTAAGTGAAATCAAAGTCAGCTTCGGTGCTTGAGAGTGCTACTTGTTTTAAGCAACTACAAAAAAAGAGACGTGACTAAGAAGTTTGATTGTAAAATCTAAGATAAGCACACAAAATTTAACTTCTTTATTTTATAATTAATTTTTAGAGTAAATTATGTGTAAATAATATAACGTGTTTTTGTCTCAACCACAGCATGAACACTGCGTTTCTTTTGTAAAGATAGATTACTTTTTTTCGTTGTATGAATTGAAGCTTACAATACAAACAATCCTAAGCGCTCTTATCACTAAAACCTCAAAATTGGACACTTGTCAATTCAGTGTTCATGCTAGGAACGGTTCTGTGCTTCAACCCTTTTATGTGCCATACTTTCCGGATGATCCCGTATAAACCAAAATTTAGAATTTCCTAAAAAATATCATAATTTGACACTGGGTGGGAAGCCTATGCTTACCCTAACGCAAGTCTACGTTAATTTCCCTCGATACCAGCGTTACATTTCATCAAACAATAAAAGAAATTCAATTACATTAGCTTATCTGCACTCATGTTAATTATGATCTAACAACTTCAATATATTCAATCAAAGATAGATAAAATTGCTGTGATGATTTTCAGACACCGTACTCAATCATGCATTTACCCATGTAAAGTATAGGATATCGGTTATACATTACAATAAGATTATAGGATGTCATTCCGATTGCTAGAAATTAGTTATTGTGTTCGCAAATACATCACTGTCACTGTGAATATAATCTTCTTTTCACTTCAACTTTAACACATTATTCAAGCTAGAGAGTGCGGTACCCATATATCGTAGAGAGTTTTGTAAAACTCCCTCGTTTCTGTTCACGAATTAAATGTTACATCGAATTGAATTGGTAATTTGTACATTAATTGATTATTATAATTAATTACATAGAATGTCAATGGAATTGTAAATTAGCTTAATTTTCGGTTATAAAACAAGCGTTAAGTGGGGACGACACAGAGTGGGAATCGTATTAATCTTCTAAATTACTTTAATAAAAGTTTTTATTTGTCTCCATAATTTTATTCGTTTTATGGATGGGGCACTTTCCTTATCAAAACTAATTTTTGGGTTAAAAAAAAATCCTAAACATCCAACAGATAAAAAGCTTTAAAATTACATTTCAACTTAATATCATCAACGGGCAGCGGCGGCATTTATGTAAAGTAAAAAAAGAGGAATTATGCAAGGGTACGAAACACGTGTTGAGTGGGGGAGAGCGATTTTACCGTTTTTTGTGTATGTTTCTGTAAATAAAAAAGAAGCGATAGGCGGGGTTGTTAATAAGCACTTAGAAATACGAGTTTGTAATATCATTTTTCAACCTGCATTTTTTGTGCGAAAAGCATAAGTTATGACAACAACAAAAATAAATGGCATAAACTACGGAGGATTTTTGGATTATTTACGGTGAGGAGCCGCGGGAATAATGATTGAAGAAATGGACTGCTACTAAAATCGATGAAGTCCGAAGAAAAGAAGGAGCCTAGGAGATAGTTCATACATTCACTTTCTAACATAATACCGCTTTTACATAGCTGAACAAACAGAACGTCTGAACCGATCGTTTACACGAAGCTGTTGTAAAATATCGAAATGAAAAAATTGAAATTACTTTTATAAAAAAAAAAAAATTGTGCATTTTCCTGCGCCTTCTCCATGAAAATTTTATGAGTAAGAAAACTTTAAGCTAAACATTTTCCTTTTTAGCGTTTTAAAAACGTAAGCATTAAAATGCAATTTCGACGAAAACGTCACTTCACACTTAAAATTTACGATATTCAAGTAATGATAAGCAGAACATTAAAAAAATGTATGGTCAAATGTTCATTGAAAACATATGCAAATTCGCAGATAAACGAATCGGTTTCAATAAAATAAACATAGGAGCTGGCTTATTCCGTGCTATCGTAATGGAACTTTGCCATATGTTTAATCTAATAAAAATATTTAACGAGCAAAAAAATATAATTTCACTTTTTTCGAATAAAAAAGTATGAGAGAAATGTTCAATTTTCTGAATGTATCATTTTTAAATCGAATTCCAATTGTATTTATGGCTAAACTCAACTTTTTTTTTCAATATTTACAACGAATCGAAAAACAATAGGCTCGCAGAGGAAAGTTTCCCCAAATCAGATAGCAGAACGATGTCGGTGGAATTATATGTTTCGCCAAATAAAAGCTGGAACGAGTTACGTGAAATATATGTTGTGAGAAAAGGACACCACTCTCAGATTCGAACTAGGAATTATTGTACAGTGAAGTTAAGTGCCAATTTGAACATATTTTCTTCAAAAATATGTACGAAACGTAACAAGCAAATTCAGTAGTTATTCTGTCTCTCAGCAATTCTAATCAGTCGTTGAAACGTTGCATACAGGTTTTGTTTATTAAATAACACTAGAAAATGTATTCAAAATGATTTTTAAAGCAAGGAAAAGTATGTGAATAAATGAAAGTTTTTTTAAACCTTCATAGGCCCATGCGACTTGAGTTCTAATTCTTGCAATGTATCTATATTTTGTTGAATTGATTATCAACGCAACTATTTCAAAACAAACTTTGCAAACTTTAGATGCCTCTACGGCATAAAACGTTGTATGAATCTCGGTGCAAAGTACTTTGCACTCGATGTCATAAATAACTATTATACGCCTTTTGTCTTTACGATAGCAACCTTGACCTCGTGCATTATAGCCTGTGTTTCTCAACTCAAAGGAAATCAAATTAAATTGAAATATTTGTTTCAATATTCCCCATAGAAATGGCTTTGCGTTTATTGAATAAACCTGCAAATGATAAAATCACACGAAACCCTCTCGTATTCAACATTCACAGGTAAAGTTTAGGTAAATTAGGAATCATATATCCCGCAATCGAATTTTGCCATTTCTAATAATTTCATTTAAGATTTATATCTGTGTAGTACATACTCATTTCAGCAATGAGACAATGTTTTGATTTGTATCAGGTCGGTTTTGGGATACCTGAATGAAATTCGGTGAGATATTTCCCAAAAATTGGTACTGTTCTAGCTGGTCTGTCTTAAGATTATTTCACTATTCTATTACGGTTTTGGCCTCAGGCGAATACAAACAAATACTGTCTAAATATACGATGCCTCCGAATTGTTTGACAGGTTTTTTTTTCATTACTTTTGAATCTATCTAGGGAATCCTTACTGCACATAACTTTTGATTCGGATATTTAAAACTTTTTCCTTTGGACAAGAGAGATAATTCGTTTTTGAATATAAATTGTCCTCTTGACAATATAATAGGTTTTGGCGATAAAAGCCACACACACGCAACACTACACTCGCGAAAAAAATGTTTACCTTCATATCTTGGAGTTGTTGTGGTTTGATATTGTTTCCACCAAAATTTAGCTTAACAAATGTAAATCTAGATTTTACTTTTCACGTTTTTTGTTTAGTACACGACCGGCATCACAACTCAAAACACTACGAACCTACATTTGTGAGAAACAATTCCTAACCACAACAATTTTGAAATCAGACAATATGTCACCTTTCACATTTCCGCGGGTGTAGTACCGAAATGCATAGAGGAACATTTGGAAATATATTTCTTGGACAGACAGTATCTCATCCCTTTGAATAAAATTAAAAGCGAAACTTAATTTATCTTATTTAACTTGGATATAAGATCATTTTGACAACAAAAAGAGCGCATCGTGGTCCGAATAAATTCTAGTTCTCCTTGGTTTACTTTTCATAACCGAGTGAAAATCTCAATTAATAATAACGAAACGGCGGCGACGACGACGTCGTCGACAATGGGGTGTGTAAGAAAAGGTATAAAATACACGAGAGCCGTTATTTTGAAAAAAAATATTTTCCTGCGGTTAGTCGAGAGAATACTAATACAGTAATTTTATGATTTATCGTGTATCATGTTGACTGCTACTAATGCTAACGGACTGAGGGAATGGCACAGATGTAATAATATCAAAATCAAATTACTGTTATAAATGTAATGATATATGACACATCGATATATCACATTAATGGAACATTACTGTTTTGTTTCAGTGCGGGAAAAGAAAAACCGGAGTTTTTTTTTTGTGTGCGTTGCGATATGGATAAAATATAGGTGGCCCATGAGACACCCAAACACAGATACATCAAAACGACATACATCTACAAAAATATATATGTTTAAGTTAATTGAATTTATAATAATTCGAAATCTCGCGCAAGGAACGTCTCAATAGCCCAAACAAAAATTTTCTTATAGCCAAAACTTTGTTAATATGTTGCGCAAGTTGTACTCCGTTATAGCGTCTATAACACATCCTAACCATTTCACCACCGATAAATATAATATATTTAAAAAAATAAAAGAAAAAGAAAGGAAAAGAGAAAAACCGAAAAAGAAAAACAAAACTTCACTGTAATCCATAAATCACTGTACATCCAAAAGAATCTTTTCCACAAAACACATTACTATACACGGTCGTTTTATATACACGAATTAATTATTAACCTTCTTCTTCTTTTTATATATATATATATTTCTTGAAATTTATTCCTGAGAATTATATCGTTTGTAACACACTCATGACGCGCCAACGCAAATTTTCAAAAAAAAAAGAAAATATTTTTCTGCCAAAACTTTTTTTTTATAAAACTTAAGAAATCACCCGCACACAAAATAATATATTTAAAGTTCGAAAAGATTTCGTGTTGACTATAAAAAAACACATGTGCGCTCTAACAACGGCCGAAATATTATTTTTTTTACGTATTCACCATGAGCGCGCGGAAAACGAAAAACCGAATGTTATATCTAGTCCTAACGGCATTCATCCAACGACTGAACACTCAACTCGTTAGCTATGTAAAATTCTGATGAATATATTTTCCAGCTGTAGCACATTTTCGGTTGTGTACGTTTCGGCACCGGCATATATATACACGTATAACAATATTTATTATTATCACATATACACGCCAACGTAAACCGTATGCAGAGAAGAACTGAATTTTTATATTCAGTTTTGTTGAGCATTTTCTTTTATATTATATTTTGATGAAGCAAAATTCAAACACAAAACACACTGTGCTAGGTCATGCGATCAACAGACCGAAAAGGATAAGCATAAAATCGACTTTGCGCTGTAAATACTTAGATTGTATGGAAAGAGAGACGATTGCTAAGCTGTATATAGCGGTTTCTTCATCGTGTCCTTTATACATGCAAAGTGAGCGAATAAAGATGCACAAGAGACGGTGGTGTTACAGGATGGACTGGACACTGGCTATTGGAATGTTTGGTGGGTATACAAAGAGAATTACGAACGTCGACCTTAAAGAAGAATGTAAAAGTATAGCAAACAAAACGTTAAAGTTGATAGAGCGGAACCGTAGTGTGTTTTTTGACGGTTATTTTAATTTTTGAGAAATGAAACGGAAATGGTATTTAAACAGACTTATGGGATTAAGGAGATTGTGGCGTAGATTAGTTTAAGTTAGGGCTCGTCATTGGGTGCTTTATTGTTACGTCGCTGTTTTATTATATTACAATTTTATACAAATATCAATATGAATATAGATTGGAGTTTCATTCAATATTAATTTATGAAATGTGAGAATTATTTATTTATTTTATTTAGTATAGGATATCCAAACATGTTACAATAATAAAATTCGGAAAAGTAAGATGTTAAATTTTTCGGAAATACGGACTATCACTACACATTTTGAATATGATTTTTCTTATTATTTTTGCATTCCTCACAAACTCCACTTTGGGACTTGAATCGTTGTAATTTTTTATAGTCTCTACGTGCTAATGGAGTGTGTTATGTATTTTGATTTGCCTAGAAAGTTGAGAGACAGCTACATTTACATTTAACTGGGTAAATCAACAAATATAAAAAATATTTCTTCTTTTACATTAACATAAATAAATTTAACAACATGCTTCTGCAATTATTGTGCATCACAGACATGATTCTAAAAATATAATTTATTTATAAGGTCACTACAAGGTGCACGATACATTTGTTCATATAGAATAGCTCTGTGAAATATGGAGACACTGCACAGTAAAACTACCAGAAGTTTAATGGAGTAGAAACGTTGAGTTTACAGTTCTGGGAGAAAGTGACAGTGTCAATGTTCACTACAGACATGAGGTGACATTCATAAAACGTCCGCCTAGGACAATGGGTGTACAACATAAGGGACATTGAAGGTAGACTATAGGAAAAACGGTTGCCTTTTCTGAAGGGCGATGCCTAAAATTAAATATAGACGAGCTATAGGTAGACCACCAGAGAGATGGACAAACGGAATTAAGAATATTGCAGGTACAAACTGGCAGCAAATGGAAAGAAGTTGGAGAGGCCTACATCCAGCAGTGGATAGAAACAGGCTGAAAAAGAAGAAGAAGAAGAAGATGCCTAAAATTAACTAAGCTTGGCTATCTTATTACTGAAGTAACAAGGTCGGTTTTCTATTTTGAATTGAAATAAATTTGTTCATTACAAACAATAAACTAGACGGTGACAAAACATCCCAGGATCGTATTTTATTGAGTTTAAGACTTAATTGATATTTATTGGTATTACAAATGGACAGTCGTAATATATTGTCAACATCAAAATAGAATATACCCTCAGTGTCTCAGAACTACTACTGTACTACTCAGACCAGACAAGCCACTTTGTACGTTTTGGTATGTAATTTTTCGCTTTTAATAAAAAATGGTTACTTTATCTCACGCATGATGAAAGCTTTTTTTGTGAGTGAAAGGTCTCCAGCAATGTTGTACCTAAGATATGCTAAAAGATTTTTTTACAAATTCGATTCAAGAACTCCTATTTTTCAAAAAGACCTTCTAGGATGCGTTTGGAAAAGGACGTATCTATTATTACGTATCTGTTCTGAACTGAACGACATTGCCTAAAATAAATCTTCTACACACATAAACTTTTGCATACAAAGGAACGAAGTCCCGAGAAAAATAATCCGGAACTTATAATCCCTTCATTTTCATCCCTGAAGCGTGTAAACACGATTTTTGTGAAAAGAGAATTTAAACTCATACATGAAAAGTGTTTACTTTTTGGAAAATGGTAAAACAAAGCCAGAGTAGATTTTGATAAACAAAACGAAAATATTTCAAACAGTTAAAAATGCTTTCTCAATCCATCAACCACAATAAATTAAAACATTGTTTGCCAACAACTTTTCAAAAACTATTCCATGATTACTCAAACTAAACGTGCACACAGTATATTATAGCTCAACCCGAAAAAAATGCAAATATCCTCGATATATTTTAATTCGTTGCCAGAGGTTGCCAGATAATAAATATATATTCGCAAATGCTTTGCTCATGCAATGCAATGGAATGAGAGTCGTTGGAATTATTTAATAAAGTACTTTCTGGTTTCCTTACAGTTTTCTGCGATGAAAAACGAAAATCGTATATCCTCACCATGTGTTGGTAAATAATTAATTTATAAACAGAATTGAAACACCTTTACCATATCCAAGCCACACACACCAGTCAGTTGGCTCTATTCTAATGCACGCTTCATAGACAATATATATATATATATATGTAAAAATCATACGAATGTGTCTACCCTTGCAGAACATATATCCGGTTCATACAAAATGAAATATATAAAAAAAACATATCATTCAGCATAACAACAACCTACCACTCATTGAGTAATAATTATTGAGCTATGTATGATAATGCCAATGTGTAGAACGTAGAGTTGTAGAGCACTTTTGGTTCTTAATAAAAAAAGAATATTTTTTTATATATATCGCGTACACATGCTATATAGAGGTCATTGGCGTACATCAAATTAATAGCAATATAAATTAACGTTTAATGGTTATTTGGGGGTTCTTATCATGTCAGCTATTCGAGTAAAGTTATGTGTTAACATTCAACTAACAGCCGTTCGAAAGAATTTCCAGCTCTGTTGTGTTTTGGGGCTCGTTGATGGAAAATACTTGTATGATTAAAATTGATATTTATGACAACAGCCTCGACGTAAACACGTAAACATTATGCTGTACAAAGGGGATAGTTTCTAAGAGAATTTCGAGTATTGTTAAGCGTACACTACACACGCTCCGTCTAATGCATATAAGTACAATACATTATTATATATATGTAGTACCACTAGTGTTGCAGTCATGGTTTTACATCCTAAAGTGTAGTGCTGGTTGATGCTTAAGACATTAACTTTTGGTTAAATTAGAACTCAAATATAAGATCAAGTACTCAACAATTGTTCGTTTAGGGTGCTGAATTATCACTACTCTTCAATTAAAAGTTCAAAACTGGTGGCACATGACAATTTCTTATTTCCTGAAACTTTAAAATTCTCATCTTCTCTTTGTTATATGTTAGCTCATTTTTGTGTTGAGTAATAGGGTATGTCGATTTAAATTTTTATTTTTAGCGATTCCGGATTCCGACCTATCGCGATTCACCGTCACACTAGTACTAATAATCAGCAAAAAGTTTTTTTTTAGAAGTCAATGTAAGCTTGCACCGCTGCTTTAAAAAACGAGCCGTCAGAACAGTCGGAGCGTTTGCTGCGACTGAGCCCCGTACAAACCCGTACATCTATTGCGTACGTGACCCTAGTTCGTCCGTCGCCCTACTCTTACCGTAAACCTACTGCGCCCGTAAACGTCGGTAAAGTAAAATTCTTATGAAATGTGTACGTCTTAAAAATTGCGCATAGCGCAATTACGAAGCCCCGTACGACGTTCCTTTTAAATGTAACACAAATTTCGAATTGACCTAAAATTTTAATTTATTGAGTATAAATACACATAGGGCCTAGTATCGGCCTCAGTCCGAGGATCCAAATTTAATTTTTTTTTTCAACTACATTCTATTCGGTGTTCGATTACCTTCCAAATGAAACAAAAAATACGAAAAACGGATGAAATTTGCTCGAGTTATATGTAAAATACACATAGGGCCCTAGTAGCGACCTTAGTCCAAGGACCCAAATTTAATTTTTTTTTCAACAACATTGTTTTTCAAATTTACGCATTTTGCGTGTTTCGCGGTACACCGTGCAATTGAGTCGAACGTAAAGGGGCTGAGCCAATTAAAACTCTTTTTTTATTTTAAATTGCACTTAAAACTTATTTATTTTTCCCAACCGGTTTCAATAGCTAAGCTATCATCATCAGAGGCTGGCAATTGACTAACATGAAAATTACATAACAGCAATTATATTATCTCTTATCTATATCTAACATAAATGTAAACAAACTTTACAGAAACTCTCGACTAGATAAGTTCGTCATACATGTAAAAGCATCTATATGCATCGATTCAAAATTTTTACTCAAACAAACATAATGCAATGGTATAGAGATACTTAACGAAATGTTCCGAGAACTCTCATTCACAGTCATAGAAAATCTCACTCATGCTGGTATCTGGCGTTTCTACAGTCAAATCAATGACTCTCTCATCAGTTCGTCTCTTTAATACAAACAGATTTAACAAAGGCGATTTTACATTGCCGTCATCAACGTTGAGTAGGTTTTCGTGTTTGTGCTTATGAATGTGTATCGCTTCGTAGTATTCCACCTTCCAGAGTTGCTTGACGGGTTGTACGAGTTTTAGGTCACTAATGTCGATTTCGTGTTTGGTCATGAATATGTGTTTACCAACAGCCGTTTTTTGTTTCCAATTGGCTGATTTTATGTGCTCGTTAAACCTTACGAATAATTTGCGGATTGTCATACCAAAGTATTCTCTGCCACAGCACCCACATTGTATTTTGTAAATGCCTGACTTGTGCAAATCCAACGGAGCATCTTTGATTGTACCCAACAAGTCCTTTAACGAACCTTCGTTTCTGTGGACCAGTGCAATGTCGAATCTGTTGTATACCAGTTTCAACATTTTCGTTACTTTAGGATAATAACGGAAACTGACTCGTTTTGGCGGTTCGGCAGGCTTTTCGTACAGTGTCGTAAACTCGTTCCGGTGTTTTTTCTTGATGTGTTTCTCAATGATTTCGTTGACAGCTTCATTCTTAAACCCATTGACACGGCCTATCTCTAGGATCTTTGCTTTCTCTCTCTCGATTTGTTCTTCGTTCAATGGAAGACTAACCATAAAGTCAGCCATCGAATGGTATGCTGCCATTTTGTGTTTCATATCGTGGAAAGAATCGCTGGTGATTAGTCTCATAGTTTTGGTTGGCTTCCGGTAGACATCAACTCTCACTTGACCGTCGACAATTTCGCACATCACGTTCAAAAAAGGGAGCTTCTGTTCGTCTGATTGCCTTTCGATTGTGAAACGTATGGCTCCTTTCTTCACCTTGTCCATCTCATCTTCCAACAACTTTCTGAATGCGTCGAATTTTCTCTTGTTATGGATCACAAACGTGTCGTCGATAAATCGTCGATAGAAACGTGGGAATATTGGGTGGTTTTGGAGCCTTGTTTCAAAAAAGCACATGAACAACTCTGCCATAAAGCCTGACAAGGAATTTCCAATGCCCGCTCCATCACCTTTCGTGTAGACAATTCCTCTAAAACGGAATTTGTTTTGCTTCATACAAACGGCCGCTAGTTCCGTATACGCCCATGCCAAATGTTCTCTGATCCCATTTATGACTAACCAATCCATCAAAAGTCTGATACAGAAATCAATTGGTATGCTCGGGTACATTGATGATACGTCCAACGAGGCCATTTCTTCGTTCCGGTTGACGGATTCACCATTCACTTGCCGTGCAAATTCCGTTCCATTCAATACTGATTTACCTACGGGTCCAGGTAGCTTACCAAATATTTTTACGAGGGTCTTAGCTATCTTTTCGGTCGGAGCGTTGTTATTCGACGCTACAGGGCGGGCCTTGAGATCACCATCTTCATCGGGTTCTTTGTGAACTTTCATTGTGAGGTAGAGGCATGGTACTTCGGGGTTGCTTACTTTCCATTTCCGTAATTCGTACCTCGGATTATCACATAAGACATCCTTATGTTTATCTAATACATTTTCGACTTCTTTCACCATTTCGTACAACGGGTCAATTTCACAAGGTACATATTGCCCCTGACTAATTGTTTTTAGAGCAATTCTTTCATAGTCTTCTTTTTCCATAACAACAATATTGTTACTCTTATCAGCTTTGGCAAATATAACATCTTTCTCTTTCAATGACTTCACCGTTTCATACATTTTCTTCACTCTCTCTTTACACTTGTTCGTGTTGTTCAAAATATTGCTCTCAAATACTTTTACTGCTTTCCTTTCAATGGTCTCTTTGATCTCGTCAATTTCTCTCCTCGTCGATGCCATTACGTCCACACACATATCTTCCAACGGTGCTTTTCTTGGCGGCAGAATGAAATTAAGTCCTCTGTTGAGCAGTGCCATTTCATCGGCTGAAAAAACTTTGGATGTTAAATTGATAACAAAGTCTTCAACGATTTCTGGTTCGATTGCATTGCTAGCAACTTTTTTCGGTTATTATGTTTGTTTGAGTAAAAATTTTGAATCGATGCATATAGATGCTTTTACATGTATGACGAACTTATCTAGTCGAGAGTTTCTGTAAAGTTTGTTTACATTTATGTTAGATATAGATAAGAGATAATATAATTGCTGTTATGTAATTTTCATGTTAGTCAATTGCCAGCCTCTGATGATGATAGCTTAGCTATTGAAACCGGTTGGGAAAAATAAATAAGTTTTAAGTGCAATTTAAAATAAAAAAAGAGTTTTAATTGGCTCAGCCCCTTTACGTTCAACAACATTCTATTCGGCCTTTGATTACCTTCCAAATGACACAAAAATTACGAAAAACGAATGAAATTTACTCGAGTTCAATGTAAAATACACATAGGGCCCTAGTAGTGGCCTTAGTCCAAGGACCCAAATTTAATTTTTTTTTCAACAACATTCTATTCGGCCTTTGATTACCTTCCAAATGAAACAAAAATTACGAAAAACGAATGAAATTTACTCGAGTTGTATGTAGAATACGCATAGGGCCCTAGTAGCGGCCTCAGTCCGAGGATCCAAATTTATTTTTTTTTTCAACTACATTCTATTCGGTGTTCGATTACCTTCCAAATGAAACAAAAAATACGAAAAACGGATGAAATTTGCTCGAGTTATATGTAAAATACACATAGGGCCCTAGTAGCGACCTTAGTCCAAGGACCCAAATTTAATTTTTTTTTCAACAACATTCTATTCGGCCTTTGATTACCTTCCAAATGACACAAAAATTACGAAAAACGAATGAAATTTACTCGAGTTCAATGTAAAATACACATAGGGCCCTAGTAGTGGCCTTAGTCCAAGGACCCAAATTTAATTTTTTTTCAACAACATTCTATTCGGCCTTTGATTACCTTCCAAATGAAACAAAAATTACGAAAAACGGATGAAATTTGCTCGAGCTATATGTAAAATACACATAGGGCCCTAGTAGCGGCCTTAGTCCAAGGACCCAAATTTAATTTTTTTTTCAACAACATTCTATTCGGTGTTCGATTATCTTTCAAATGAAACAAAAATTACGAAAAACGGATGAAATTTACTCGAGTTGTATGTAAAATACGCATAGGGCCCTAGTAGCGGCCTTAGTCCGAGGACCCAAATTTAATTTTTTTTTTCAACAACATTCTATTCGGCTTTTGATTACCTTCCAAATGACACAAAAATTACGAAAAACGGATTAAATTTACTTGAGTTCTATGTAAAATACACATAGGGCCCTAGTAGCGACCTTAGTCCAAGGACCCAAATTTAATTTTTTTTTCAACAACATTCTATTCGGCCTTTGATTACCTTCCAAATGACACAAAAATTACGAAAAACGAATGAAATTTACTCGAGTTCAATGTAAAATACACATAGGGCCCTAGTAGTGGCCTTAGTCCAAGGACCCAAATTTAATTTTTTTTCAACAACATTCTATTCGGCCTTTGATTACCTTCCAAATGAAACAAAAATTACGAAAAACGAATGAAATTTACTCGAGTTGTATGTAGAATACGCATAGGGCCCTAGTAGCGGCCTCAGTCCGAGGATCCAAATTTAATTTTTTTTTCAACTACATTCTATTCGGTGTTCGATTACCTTCCAAATGAAACAAAAAATACGAAAAACGGATGAAATTTGCTCGAGTTATATGTAAAATACACATAGGGCCCTAGTAGCGACCTTAGTCCAAGGACCCAAATTTAATTTTTTTTTCAACAACATTCTATTCGGCCTTTGATTACCTTCCAAATGACACAAAAATTACGAAAAACGAATGAAATTTACTCGAGTTCAATGTAAAATACACATAGGGCCCTAGTAGTGGCCTTAGTCCAAGGACCCAAATTTAATTTTTTTTCAACAACATTCTATTCGGCCTTTGATTACCTTCCAAATGAAACAAAAATTACGAAAAACGGATGAAATTTGCTCGAGCTATATGTAAAATACACATAGGGCCCTAGTAGCGGCCTTAGTCCAAGGACCCAAATTTAATTTTTTTTCAACAACATTCTATTCGGTGTTCGATTATCTTTCAAATGAAACAAAAATTACGAAAAACGGATGAAATTTACTCGAGTTGTATGTAAAATACGCATAGGGCCCTAGTAGCGGCCTTAGTCCGAGGACCCAAATTTAATTTTTTTTTTCAACAACATTCTATTCGGCTTTTGATTACCTTCCAAATGACACAAAAATTACGAAAAACGGATTAAATTTACTTGAGTTCTATGTAAAATACACATAGGGCCCTAGTAGCTTTTCACTTCTAAGGCCCTAACTCACGGTCCACTCACCCGATTTAAAAAAACTTTTTTTTCCTGGATTGGTATTGACAATACCTATCATTTGCCGTGTCATTTACATTTCCCTCGTTTATTTTGCCATAAATATCACCAAAAGACCTTAAATCACTTAGGTGGCCCTAACTCACGAAGGGCCGACCCGAATATGCCCATCTTCGAACTTAGCCTCACTATTTTGACTATCTTTCAGGGAAAAAAAAAATTTTTGAAATCGGATTTGATTTACTCAAGATATCGACGTGACGGACAGACGGACAGACGGACAGACGGACAGACGGACAGACGGACAGACGGACAGACGGACAGACGGCCCAAATTTTTATTGCGGATTCGTTATCTATGAACATAGGCAAACACTTTGCCCTTACCGTCTGCTTCGAATTCCATCAATTACACACGGCATCGTAATCCTATAAGCCCCTTCGTACTTCGTACGGGGCTAAAAATCGAGCTAAACGAGGTAGCTGGATTCAACAAAAATCTAAAGATGATTTTGCAGAATTCTCACTCTGTACGGGATGTAGAGGATCTACATTTACATAAAAAATTTAAAACGAGCCATCAGAACAGTCGGAGCGTTTGCTGCGACTGAGCCCCGTACAAACCCGTATATCTATTGCGTACGTGACCCTAGTGCGTCTGTCACCCTACTTTGACCGTAAGCCTATTGCGCCGGTTAATGTAGTTAAAGTAAAATTATTATGGAATGTGTACATCTTAGAAATTGCGCATAGCGCAATTACGAAGCCCCGTACGACGTTCCTTTCAAATGAAACAAAAATTTCAAATAGCCCTAAAATTTTAATTTATTGAGTATAAATACACATAGGGCCCTAGTACCGGCCTTAGTCCGAGGACCCAATTTTTTTTTTCAACTACATTCTATTCGGCCTTCGATTACCTTCTAAATTAAACAAAAATTACGACAAACGGATGAAATTTACGCGAGTTGTATGTAAAATACACATAGGGCCCTACTACCAGCCTTAGTCCGAGGACTCAAATTTAATTTTTTTTCAACTACATTCTATTCGGCCTTTGATTACCCTCCAAATGAAACAAAAAATACGGAAAACGGATGAAATTTGCTCGAGTTCTATGTAAAATACACATAGGGCCCTAGTAGCGGCCTTAGTCCGAGGACCCAAATTTATTTTTTTTCAACTACATTCTATTCGGCCTTTGATTACCTTCCAAATGAAACAAAAATTACGAAAAACGGATGAAATTTGCTCGAGTTATATGTAAAATACGCATAGGGCCCTAGTAGCGGCCTTAGTCCGAGGACCCAAATTTTTTTTTTTTCAACAACATTCTATTCGGCCTTTGATTACCTTCCAAATGACACAAAAATTACGAAAAACGAATGAAATTTACTCGAGTTCAATGTAAAATACACATAGGGCCCTAGTAGTGGCCTTAGTCCAAGGACCCAAATTTAATTTTTTTTTTCAACAACATTCTATTCGGCTTTTGATTACCTTCCAAATGACACAAAAATTACGAAAAACGAATGAAATTTACTTAAGTTCAATCTAAAATACACATAGGGCCCTAGTAGCGGCCTTAGTACGAGGACCCAAATTTAATTTTTTTTCAACAACATTCTATTCGGCCTTTGATTACCTTCCAAATGACACAAAAATTACGAAAAACGAATGAAATTTACTCGAGTTCAATGTAAAATACACATAGGGCCCTAGTAGCGGCCTTAGTCCGAGGACCCAAATTTATTTTTTTTTTCAACAACATTCTATTCGGCTTTTGATTACCTTCCAAATGACACAAAAATTACGAAAAACGAATGAAATTTACTTGAGTTCTATGTAAAATACACATAGGGCCCTAGTAGCTTTTCACTTCTAAGGCCCGGACTCACGGTCCACTCACCCGATTTTAAAAAACTTTTTTTTCCTGGATTGGTATTGACAATACCTATCATTTGCCGTGTCATTTACATTTCCATCGTTTATTTTGCCATAAATATCACCAAAAGACCTTAAATCACTTAGGTGGCCCTAACTCACGAAGGGCCGACCCGAATATGCCCATCTTCGAACTTAGCCTCACTATTTTGACTATCTTTCAGGGAAAAAAAAATTTTTGAAATCGGATTTGATTTACTCAAGATATCGACGTGACGGACAGACGGACAGACGGACAGACGGACAGACGGACAGACGGACAGATGGACAGACGGACAGACGGACAGACGGCCCAAATTTTTATTGCGGATTCGTCATCTATGAACATAGGCAAACACTTTGCCCTTACCGTCTGCTTCGAATTCCATCAATTACACACGGCATCGTAATCCTATAAGCCCCTTCGTACTTCGTACGGGGCTAAAAAGTTAATAAAATGTTTTACTGTCGTTTTGGTATAGCACCAAGTTTCACAGAGGTGCAATTTTCAAGAATTTTATAAGTGAAAAAGACATATCTTTTGGGTGAATTTTTTTCAAGCCATTGTTGTGATAGCTCATTTTATATGTATTTCAATAGCGCATCCAGCAAACGTACAGTTTCGATAGGTAAATTAAAATATATTTTGGTTTCGCTGTTGGAAGGCCCAAAAATGGGGCATTTTTTCGAATATTTTCTAAAATATAACAAATTGGCTTCTCTTAAAAAACTAAGTTTTACTATTTTCAGCCTTTAAATGTGTTATTCATGAATAATATTTGAATTTCTGTCAAAAATTTTCATCATTCGCTGTATTTAAAATGTTAATTGTCTCCATCCTCGAAAAAATACCCCATTTGAGCCTTCCACCAGCGAAACCAAAAAATATTTTAATTTTACTGAGCCAAGTACTTTACAACTGTTTGTAGACGTTGTTTTGATATGCTAAACTAACGTAAGTATCCCAAATTTATTTTCTTATTATAAAAGTAAAAATCGAAAGCTAAGAGCATTGACTATAATAAAAATATAAATTTGGGATACTTACGTTAGTTTCTTCTTCTTCTTCTTTTTCAGCCTGTCTCTATCCACTGCTGGATGTAGACCTCTCCAACTTCTTTCCATTTTCCATCTCTCTGGTGGTCTACCTATAGCTCGTCTTTTATATGGTCGCCAGTTCATGATCTTTTTGGTCCAACGTTCGTCTGTCCTTCTTGCAATATGTCCCGCCCAGCTCCATTTCAGAGATGCTATTCTTTCCATGACATCAACGACCCTGGTTTGTTGTCGAATCCATTGATTCGTCATTCTGTCTCTGAGTGTTATTCCAAGCATACGCCGTTCCATGGCTCTTTGTGTCACTCTCAATTTATCTTCGGGTGCTTTCGTTAAAGTTAACGTTTCCGCTCCATAAGTGAGCACTGGAAGGACACAAGTGTCGAAAACTTTGCGTTTCAGACTACAGCCGTTGAAAAGTGAAAACTAACATGTTTTCTGTTTTGGGACTAGTTTTGGGTTGAATTGTGGGACAAAAATACTTAATTTAATGAACAACAGTGGCGCTAGTTGTCCAGCAAAGTTTTTATTCAATAAAATTCTGACACTTTTGATTCGGGGTGCTCACATTCGCACCATAAAAAATTCAAACGAGCAGTTAACAAAATCGAGAACATAAATGTACACATTTTTTGCGATGCTGACCCTTCCCAAGAATTGTTGACATTGTATCTTGAAATACACACAATATCCTCATATTTATTTCTGAAATTTAAAGTAAAATTGTCAAATCTTGATGCATTGGAATTGAAGCTGCTGGTCACATTTTTAAATGGTACGGTAATGAGCAGCCAAAATTCAAATGTCAGAACCACTGTTCGCGTAGTATTGTTCTCGCATTCATTATTCTTGTGTCAATTTGATTCGGTTGTGATGTGAGAAAATTTCTGCTAAACTTTGTGCATTATTCGCGATTTTTAAGTGCGTTAAACATTGCAAATAGCCAAATATTTTTGTGAACGGCTAAAAGTGTTGAGGAAATATCGGAAATATACGTGTGTGGAAGATACACATCAAAACATTGCTGTTGGTTTCAAATTAAAACATCCACAGCCAATGTTTTGATCGTGTTTTCCCATACAAATGATACGAAAAGAGAAATAATAAATTAACTAAGTATTTGGTCGCGGTTAATTGCTAATAATTTCTATTTTCTAATCGAAAATCTTTAAATCGAAGAATTTGACTTCGGAGGAATTTTCTGCTTTTGATGTGGTCAGAAATAAATTATTTGTTTTTCGTCATCTAAAAAGGTTTTTTTTATCAATTTTCCTTCAACACAAATCGGATACCTGTATTTTTGAAACATTTTCAAGACGTTTGACTAGATAAAGCAGCTGCCCGTTGTTAGACGAGTTTAAGTTCATCAATCCTCTACGTTTTAGTAATCGAGGTTTTGTTGATGTGGTGAACGCTTTACCTTCATTTCGTGAAAATAATGATTCAATTATTGCTGATTTCGTGTTAATGCGATAATTTTTGAACGGTTCCTTAAAAGATGGAGAAACAACTTAAAAAATGAAAGATCTCTCTTCTTGACACCCAAGATTCTCGCTTGGTTAAAAAAATTGCCTTTGTTAAATGTCAAAATTAGCCCCTTTCCAGGTCAGTAAGTAAATTTCCAAGTAAATTATGTTTTCATGTTTCGGGGCCAAAATTAGTGCAACTTTTTTGGTTTTATCTGGTCTTCGGCCGTTTACATGAAAAATTACTTGTGTACCAGTTTGGAACGATTGATCAGAGGCACTTTCGCTTGTGGACCTTGCTCTGCCCAAACTACAGCTCGTGAAATTGCCTCTAATCAGTCGTCCATAACAGCGACAAATAACTAATTACTTCAACAGTAAAAATTGGTAAGGAAAGAATTGTCAAGGTTGTTAGCTTTTGGGAAGATCTGCGTGACTTGAAAATTCACATCATAACGGCGACGAGAATCTTCACGCCCCATTGTATCGTCAACCACGTATTGAGAGCAATACTGAACTGAGTGTGTTATAATCGCTACACGTGTATTGACTGAATTGATCACAGTCATGAGATTTTGGTCGATCAAAAAAATAATTTGTGCATTTTTAGGAAGTCTTTAGGGAGCTGTAGGTTTAGTTATTTGTTGCGTACTTGCAGGACTTTTTCGCTGCGCGATCGTTTGAAAAGTGTTGACGAGATTTTCCGTTCTACGCTTGAGGCGATTACGAATGTTAGGTTGTCAGATTTTGCTTGGGATCAAGCTTCTCTTCCTTTAGTTTTTGGTGGATTGGGGATTCGGAAAGTTGAAGACTTGGCAATGCCTGCCTATCTGTCATCTGTGTATTCATCATCTGATTTGTCGAATGAAATTTTGAGTAAATTTAATTTGCGAATAATTGATGATGACATTTCAAGCATAGTAGATACCATTCCTAACGATTTTATTCCAGATAATGATGAAATGAGAAAGGTGCAACGAAACTGGGACCTACCGGTGATTAGGAGCAGTTTTAGCGAGATGTTAGATTCTAGTGAACCTGTTACTCGTGCTAGACTACTTGCGTCATCTACAAAAGAATCTTCAAAGTGGCTGCAGGTTGTCCCATCGAGTCAACTAGGTTTACTATTAGATAACAATGCAGCGAGAATTGCTGTTGGTCTTCGTTTAGGATCCCAGTTGTGTGAAGAGTACAAGTGTAATTGTGGTGCTGTGGTTAAGAAGGACGGTTTGCATGGTTTATCGTGCAAATTAAAGATAGGGATTATTGCTAAACACGATTCTGTCAATAATGTTTTTGGTCATGCATTTTCCTCTGCAGGATTTCCCAATATTTTGCAACCACCTGGTATTTCTAGAGACGACGGTAAAAGACCTGATGGTATGACAGTAGTTCCGTGGAGTCATGGAAAATCACTTTTATGGGATGTAACAATACGTGATACTTTGGCTCCTTCATACATCAGTGAATCCTCTAAGAAAGCAGGGTCTATTGCAGATAAAGCGGAGAGATTTAAGCATAATCATTATATACGTCTTAAAGAAAACTATTTATTTACCCCCCTTGCCTTTGAATCATTAGGTTGCATGGGTCCAGAAACAAAGAAATTTATTGACAAGTTGGGATCGTTGATGAAGAGAGCATCAGGGGAGCCACGTTCCAAAGATTATCTGTTGCAGAAAATTTCTATTGCTATACAAAGAGGCAATGCGGCATGTATTCTTGGAACTTTAGGAAGTAATAGAGCAGATGATTTTTATTTATTGTAATATTTGTTGATTGAAAAGATCGTTTTTTTATTGACTGCGCCGTATGCGAGCAGTCTTTTTTTCGCTTTGAATAAATAAATTCTATTTAGAAATGGGTCCCTTCGTTTCTTTATGCTGCATAGTGAAATATCCAAGGTGTAAGTTGACTTTATCAGTGCAGCTGTACCTACCACGGTATAGTACTTTCTCATAAACGTTGTCATGCTTTTGGTAGAACTATACGGTTGATTGATTCTGTTCGAAAATCTCTAACATGACGAAAATCGTTCATATCACTTGCTATAAATGCGTTCCTGTTCCTAGTCTATTTTGATAAATCATTATTCAGCTGTTATGAACTTTGTATTACTAAAAACTCCCAGATAATGAAAAGTCTGATGACTTGAAAGGGATCTCGCTGCCAACTAAAAACGTCCTCATTTAAGACTTGATCTTTTGATAGTAGGAACTTCTTAGAACATAGTATTGATCACAAACCGAACATTCGAATAGCATGCATCGATTTACTAAGCTCTTGTTTTCGGTGAGAGATACTAACTGTTGATATCAGTATACAGTTCATATAAAATGCTGATGCACATTTCCATGTGTTATTAAATATTTCGAAAATATTGACGCGCACAGAGACTCAAACAGCTTCTTGAACAAGATAACTTTCTTATGAAAATTTGATAAAAACAAGGCATCAGAACAGTCGGAGCGTTTGCTGCGACTTAGCCCCGTACGACCTGTAATCCTATTTCGTCCGTAACCATAATACGAACGCAGCCGTAATACGCCCGGACCCCTAATACGTCTACAGCCCTCTAATGCGTCTGTTACCAAAATGCAAGTCAAGTTGGGCATGCTCAAATTTACTGAAAGTGTTCATTTTTAAAATTGCGCATAGCGCAATTACGAAAGCCCGTACGAAGTACCTCTCAAATAAAACCAACAATTTACGACATTATTTTATAAACCCAAATTTTTTTGCCAACTTTCCATTGGGTATTCAATTACCTCTCAAACAAAACAAAAACTAGCAAAATCGGTTGAGATTTACTCGATTTATGTGCAAAAAGCACTTAGGGCCGAGTAGCGGCCTTAGTCCAAGGGCGCAAATTTGAAACTTTTTTTGCCATCATTCTATTCGGCATTCAATTATCTCTCAAATGAAACAAAAACTAGCAAAATCGGATGAGATTTACTCGATTTATGTGCAAAAAACACTTAGGGCCGAGTAACGGCCTTAGTCCAAGGGCCCAAATTTGAAAAATTTTTCGCCACGTTCTTTTCGGTATTCAATTACCTTCCATAAAAAACTAAATCTAGCAAAATCGGATGAGATTTACTCGATTTATGTGCAAAAAACACTTAGGGCCGAGTAGCGGCCTTAGTCCAAGGGCCCAAATTTTAAACTTTTTTCGCCACGTTCTTTTCGGTATTCAATTACCTTCCATAAAAAACTAAATCTAGCAAAATCGGATGAGATTTACTCGATTTATGTGCAAAAAACACTTAGGGCCGAGTAGCGGCCTTAGTCCAAGGGCCCAAATTTGAAACTTTTTTTGCCATCATTCTATTCGGCATTCAACTATCTCTCAAATGAAACAAAATCTAGCAAAATCGGATGAGATTTACTCGATTTATGTGCAAAAAACACTTAGGGCCGAGTAGCGGCCTTAGTCCAAGGGCCCAAATTTGAAACATTTTTTGCCATCATTCTATTCGGTATTCAATTATCTCTCAAATCAAACAAAATCTAGCAAAATCGGATGAGATTTACTCGATTTATGTGCAAAAAACACTTAGGGCCGAGTAGCGGCCTTAGTCCAAGGGCCCAAATTTGAAACTTTTTTCGCCACGTTCTTTTCGGTATTCAATTACCTTCCATAAAAAACTAAATCTGGCAAAATCGGATGAGATTTACTCGATTTATGTGGAAAAAACACTTAGGGCCGAGTAACGACCTTTGAGCCCTCCCAACAAGCTCGCGTTGCAGCCTACACAAAAACAATGTTCAGCAACTTTGTTCTACTCGTCAATACCTTTCATTTGATATATCACAAGCAGCTATTACGTGCGTATTTCGGTAGATATCGTCGAAAGACTGAAAAACACCTATAGGGCCCTAGCTCTGGAAGGGCCGACCCTACCATGCTCATTTTCGAACTTGACCTTAGCTAGAGGGGTCACGGACGGACGGACGGACGGACGGACGGACATTTTTAGCCCCGTACGAAGTACTGGGGGCTTATAAGATTAATATGCCGTTTGTAACACGTCGAATTGGAAGCAGACAGTAAGGGCAAAGCATTTGGTTATGTTCATAGATGACGAATCCGCAATAAAAAAAATGTCCGTCCGTCCGTCCGTCCGTGACCCCTCTAGCTAGAGTAAATCACAACCTTTTTTCAAAATTCTTTTTTTCCCCAATTGGTATCGACAAAAGTAAGGTCAAGTTCGAAAATGGGCATGGTAGGGTCGGCCCTTCCAGAGCTAGGGCCCTATAGGTGTTTTTCAGTCTTTCGACGATATCTACCGAAATGCGCACGCAATAGCTGCTTGTGATATATCAAATGAAAGGTATTGACGAGTAGAACAAAGTTGCTGAACATTGTTTTTGGGTAAGATGCAACGTGGGCTTGTTGGGAGGGCTCAAAGGTCGTTACTCGGCCCTAAGTGTTTTTTGCACATAAATCGAGTAAATCTCATCCGATTTTGCTAGTTTTAGTTTTTTATGGAAGGTAATTGAATACCGAAAAGAACGTGACGAAAAAAGTTTCAAATTAGGGCCCTTGGACTAAGGCCGCTACTCGGCCCTAAGTGTTTTTTGCACATAAATCGAGTAAATCTCATCCGATTTTGCTAGTTTTTGTTTCATTTGAGAGATAATTGAATGCCGAATAGAATGATGGCGAAAAAAGTTTCAAATTTGGGCCCTTGGACTAAGGCCGCTACTCGGCCCTAAGTGTTTTTTGCACATAAATCGAGTAAATCTCATCCGATTTTGCTAGTTTTTGTTTCATTTGAGAGATAATTGAATGACGAATAGAATGATGGCAAAAAAAGTTTCAAATTTGGGCCCTTGCACTAAGGCCGCTACTCGGCCCTAAGTGCTTTTTGCACATAAATCGAGTAAATCTCAACCGATTTTGATAGTTTTTGTTTCATTTGAGAGGTAATTGAATACCCAATGGAAAGTTGGCAAAAAATTTTGGGTTTCTAAAATAATGTCGTAAATTGTTGGTTTTATTTGAAAGGTACTTCGTACGGGCTTTCGTAATTGCGCTATGCGCAATTTAAACAAGGCATCAGAACAGTCGGAGCGTTTGCTGCGACTTAGCCCCGTACAACCCGTAATCCTATTTCGTCCGCAACCATAATACGTCCGTAGCCCTAATAAGCCCGTAACCCTAATACGTCTAAAACCCTCTAATGCGTCTGTTACCAAAATGCAAGTCAAGTTGGGCATTGTCAAATTTACTCAAACTGTTCATTTTTAAAATTGCGCATAGCGCAATTACGAAAGCCCGTACGAAGTACCTTTCAAATAAAACCAACAATTTAGGACATTATTTTAGAAACCCAAAATTTTTTGCCAACTTTCCATTGGGTATTCAATTACCTCTCAAATGAAACAAAAACTAGCAAAATCGGTTGAGATTTACTCGATTTATGTGCAAAAAGCACTTAGGGCCGAGTAGCGGCCTTAGTCCAAGGGCCCAAATTTGAAACTTTTTTCGCCATCATTCTATTCGGCATTCAATTATCTCTCAAATGAAACAAAAACTAGCAAAATCGGATGACATTTACTCGATTTATGTGCAAAAAACACTTAGGGCCGAGTAGCGGCCCTAGTCCAAGGGCCCTAATTTAAAATTTTTTTCGTCACGTTCTTTTCGGTATTCAATTACCTTCCATAAAAAACTAAAACTAGCAAAATCGGATGAGATTTACTCGATTTATGTGCAAAAAACACTTAGGGCCGAGGAACGACCTTTGAGCCCTCCCAACAAGCCCACGTGGCATCTTACCCAAAAACAATGTTCAGCAACTTTGTTCTACTCGTCAATACCTTTCATTTGATATATCACAAGCAGCTATTGCGTGCGTATTTCGGTAGATATCGTCGAAAGACTGAAAAACACCTATAGGGCCCTAGCTCTGGAGGGGCCGACCCTACCATGCCCATTTTCGAACTTGACCTTACTTTTGTCGATACCAAATGGGGAAAAAAAGAATTTTGAAAAAAGGTTGTGATTTACTCTAGCTAGAGGGGTCACGGACGGACGGACGGACGGACGGACGGACGGACGGACATTTTTTTTATTGCGGATTCGTCATCTATGAACATAACCAAATGCTATGCCCTTACTGTCTGCTTCCAATTCGACGTGTTACAAACGGCATATTAATCTTATAAGCCCCCAGTACTTCGTACGGGGCTAAAAATGAACAGTTTCAGTAAATTTGACAATGCGCAACTTGACTTGCATTTTGGTAACAGACGCATTAGAGGGTTGTAGACGTATTAGGGTTCCGGGCTTATTAGGGCTACGGACGTATAATGGTTGCGAACGAAATAGAATTACGGGTTGTACGGGGCTAAGTCGCAGCAAACGCTCCGACTGTTCTGATGCCTTGTTTTTATTGCGGATTCGTCATCTATGAACATAACCAAAAGCTTTGCCCTTACTGTCTGCTTCCAATTCGACGTGTTACAAACGGCATATTAATCTTATAAGCCCCCAGTACTTCGTACGGGGCTAAAAATGTCCGTCCGTCCGTCCGTCCGTCCGTGACCCCTCTAGCTTGAGCAAATCACAACCTTTTTTCAAAATTCTTTTTTTCCCCGATTGGTATCGACAAAAGTAAGGTCAAGTTCGAAAATGGGCATGGTAGGGTCGGCCCCTCCAGAGCTAGGGCCCTATAGGTGTTTTTCAGTCTTTCGACGATATCTACCGAAATACGCACGTAATAGCTGCTTGTGATATATCAAATGAAAGGTATTGACGAGTAGAACAAAGTTGCTGAACATTGTTTTTGTGTAGGATGCAACGCGAGCTTGTTGGTAGGGCTCAAAGGTCGTTACTCGGCCCTAAGTGTTTTTTCCACATAAATCGAGTAAATCTCATCCGATTTTGCCAGATTTAGTTTTTTATGGAAGGTAATTGAATACCGAAAAGAACGTGGCGAAAAAAGTTTCAAATTTGGGCCCTTGGACTAAGGCCGCTACTCGGCCCTAAGTGTTTTTTGCACATAAATCGAGTAAATCTCATCCGATTTTGCTAGATTTTGTTTTATTTGAGAGATAATTGAATACCGAATAGAATGATGGCAAAAAATGTTTCAAATTTGGGCCATTGGACTAAGGCCGCTACTCGGCCCTAAGTGTTTTTTGCACATAAATCGAGTAAATCTCATCCGATTTTGCTAGATTTTGTTTCATTTGAGAGATAGTTGAATGCCGAATAGAATGATGGCAAAAAAAGTTTCAAATTTGGGCCCTTGGACTAAGGCCGCTACTCGGCCCTAAGTGTTTTTTGCACATAAATCGAGTAAATCTCATCCGATTTTGCTAGATTTACTTTTTTATGGAAGGTAATTGAATACCGAAAAGAACGTGGCGAAAAAAGTTTAAAATTTGGGCCCTTGGACTAAGGCTGCTACTCGGCCCTAAGTGTTTTTTGCACATAAATCGAGTAAATCTCATCCGATTTTGCTAGATTTAGTTTTTTATGGAAGGTAATTGAATACCGAAAAGAACGTGGCGAAAATTTTTTCAAATTTGGGCCCTTGGACTAAGGCCGCTACTCGGCCCTAAGTGTTTTTTGCACATAAATCGAGTAAATCTCATCCGATTTTGCTAGTTTTTGTTTCATTTGAGAGATAATTGAATGCCGAATAGAATGATGGCAAAAAAAGTTTCAAATTTGCGCCCTTGGACTAAGGCCGCTACTCGGCCCTAAGTGCTTTTTGCACATAAATCGAGTAAATCTCAACCGATTTTGCTAGTTTTTGTTTTATTTGAGAGGTAATTGAATACCCAATGGAAAGTTGGCAAAAAAATTTGGGTTTATAAAATAATGTCGTAAATTGTTGGTTTTATTTGAGAGGTACTTCGTACGGGCTTTCGTAATTGCGCTATGCGCAATTTTAAAAATGAACACTTTCAGTAAATTTGACCATGCCCAACTTGACTTGCATTTTGGTAACAGACGCATTAGAGGGTTGTAGACGTATTAGGGTTCCGGGCGTATTACGGCTACGGACGTATTATGGTTACGGACGAAATAGGATTACGGATCGTACGGGGCTAAGTCGCAGCAAACTCTCCGACTGTTCTGATGCCTTGTTTTTATTGCGGATTCGTCATCTATGAACATAACCAAATGCTTTGCCCTTACTGTCTGCTTCCAATTCGACGTGTTACAAACGGCATATTAATCTTATAAGCCCCCAGTACTTCGTACGGGGCTAACAACCTTTTTAGATGAAGAAAAACAAATAATTTATTTCTGACCACATCAAAAGCAGAAAATTCCTCCGAAGTCAAATTCTTCGATTTAAAGATTTTTGATTAGAAAATAGAAATTATTAGCAATTAACCGCTACCAAATACTTAGTTAATTTATTATTTCACTTTTTTCCACACACGTATATTTCCGAAATTTCCTCAACACTTTTAGCCGTTCACAAAAATATTTGGCTATTTGCAATGTTTAACGCACTTAAAAATCGCGAATAATGCACAAAGTTTAGCAGAAATTTTCTCACATCACAACCGAATCAAATTGACACAAGAATAATGAATGCGAGAACAATACTACGCGAACAGTGGTTCTGACATTTGAATTTTGGCTGCTCATTACCGTACCATTTAAAAATGTGACCAGCAGCTTCAATTCCAATGCATCAAGATTTCACAATTTTACTTTAAATTTCAGAAATAAATATGAGGATATTTTGTGTATTTCAAGATACAATGTCAACAATTCTTGGGAAGGGTCAGCATCGCAAAAAATGTGTACATTTATGTTCTCGATTTTGTTAACTGCTCGTTTGAATTTTTTATGGTGCGAATGTGAGCACCCCGAATCAAAAGTGTCAGAATTTTATTGAATAAAAACTTTGCTGGACAACTAGCGCCACTGTTGTTCATTAAAGTAAGTATTTTTGTCCCACAATTCAACCCAAAACTAGTCCCAAAACAGAAAACATGTTAGTTTTCACTTTTCAACGACTGTATTATTCATTTTGATTTTGAAAACGAGTCTGAGTTTTCCGAACGCTGCCCATGCAAGACCAATCCTACGTCTTATTTCTGCAGTCTGGTTGTCCAGACCAAACTTCAGTTTATGTCCTAGATATACGTAGCTGTCGACTCGTTCAATGACAGTGTCTCCAATTTTAATTTCTCTATCGTCCCCGATGTTGGTCATGACTTTTGTTTTCGATAAGTTCATCTTGAGGCCAACTTTGCTTGCCTCTTCACTTAACTGTTGTAGCATAAGCTGAGCCTGACCTAGATTCGCTGCTATCGGTACAATGTCATCAGCGAAGCGGAGATTGCTCAGGTACTCTCCATTTATCTTTATTACCATTTTACTCCAGTTTAACTTCCTAAAAATACTCTGCAGAATTGCCGTGAATAATTTCGGTGAAATGGTGTCACCCTGCCTTACACCTCGGCCAATTCTGAATTTCTCCGTGCTCTTATGAAGTTTTATACATGAAGTAGCATTTTTGTACACATATCGAATTGTGTTGGAGTACCTTGAGTCTACTCTACATTCGTCTAATGCGTCCAATATCGACCATGTTTCCACTGAATCGAATAGCAAGACTATGTCGATGTTGTATTCACGACACTTCTCAATAAGCGTTCTATTCACCTGCAAATAGTCGTTTGTGCTGAAACCAGATCTGAAAGCAGCTTGTTCAACAGGTTGGTAGAAGTCGAACTTGTTAGTGTTCCTCTTCGTAATGATTTTCATAAACAACTTGTAGAGTGTTGACAATAGGCTTATGGGCCGGTAATTTTCCAGCTTTGTTATGTCGCCTTTTTTATGCAGCAATGTAATTACCGCATTTTCCCAGGCTTCTGGTACTTCTTCCCATTGGAGACATTGATTAAACAAAGCCGTGATTGCCTTTAATAAAGTAATCAGGTTGTCGGATTAGCTCAATAATTAGCCTTTAATAAAGAGTCTCCACCCAGTTTAATGGCTTCCACTGGAATACCATCTTCTCCGGGAGACTTTATGTTTTTCATCTCGGCTACTGCGGCCTTGACTTCATCAACAGTTATGTCGGGCATATCCTCCGATCCCACGTTTCTTATTATTGGTCTATCTTCGGTTTCTTCCGTTGGACTCTGTCTTGCTGAAGAAAACAAATTCTCATAAAATTCTGTTGCAATGTTTTATATCGCATTTCGATCCGTTTGGATCGTTCCTATTTTGTCTCGTAATTTGAAGATTTCTTTTTTGGCGTTTGTCATTTTTCTCCGTAGGACTTTCATATTGCAGTTAGCTTCAATTATGTTTTGAGCCAATTGGACATTATATTTTCTTTCATCTGATCTCCTTGCTTTGTTGATACTTTTAGACAAGTTCCGGTATTCCACCGAATCTCGTCCTCCGTTTTTTACCAACTCTGCTCTGCTTGCGATCAGGTCTAATGTTTCTCTGCTGAGTTTTGATTCTTTCCCTTGGACGGATTTGCATTTGGATTTCATGAAACCCATTATTGTATCGACGATTTTGGTATTCAATTCGTCCAATGTTTCACATTGATTGTTGACGTTATCTAATTCGGCAGTCATTTTCGTAGCAAATTCTTCATTTTGTGTGTAAAGCCGTTGTACGTCAATCCTTTCACTTTTTTGAACTAGTTATGATCTTTGAAATCTGGTATTTAACGTGACTCTTGCACGAACCATTCGGTGATCACTACCTGTTGAAAAATTGTTTAGGACCGTAACGTTCTTAACGGTTGACTTACAGCCAGTTATGATGTAATCGATCTCATTTTTCGTTACACCATCTGCACTAGCCCAAGTCCATTTCCGTTGAGGCTTTCCTGCAAAAAATGAATTCATTGCGTACAAATTGTGCTGCTGTAGGAAGTTGAGTAAAATATTTCCACGCTCATTTCTTTGGTCGTTGCTAAAACTACCAATAGAAACTTCGGAGTCTTCTTCTCGTTTTCCCAGCTTCGCATTGAAATCACCGATTAGATATTGGTAATGTGATGGGTTTTCGTTAAGAGCTTTCTCGACATCTTCATAGAACCTTTCTACTTCTTCGTCATCATGGGTGGACGTGGGTGCGTAAACCTGAATTAATTTGACAATGTATCTGTTATTTATCTTCAGGACTACCACGATGGGGCTGAACCAAATTTAAATAAAAAGGTAGGATAACCTCAACTTTTTTTACATGAAATGTCAGCATGGGTTGAGTGTAGATAATGCACATATAAAATAAAAAAATTCACCGAGCCGTTTTACAGAATGTACTTTTCAACTGTTTGTAGACGATGTTTTGATATGCTAAACTAACGTGCTAAACCTGGAGAGGAATGCCTGAAATTACAATCAGGGCATACATTCTTCTACCGAGGAAGTGACAGTCAGATGCTGATGCACGGTGTCGGATTGTTCATAAACTCACACGAAAAGCATTTCCGATCTAGTGATATACGTAACACGGTGGGGCTGAACCAAATTTAAATAAAAAGGTCGGAAAACCTCAACTTTTTTTCATGAAATGTTAGCATGGGTTGAATGTAGATAATATACATAAAAAATATAAAAATTCACCGAGCCGTTTTTCAGAAAGTACTTTTCAACTGTTTGTAGACTGTCACATGCATATGTAGAACTTTTTTTTGATATGCTAAGCTAACGTAAGTATAGCCAGTGCGCTCAGCTTTCGATTGATACCATACTTGCCATATAAGTTTGTCCCTACTGTGTGGTATAAAAAATGAGTGATTTTTGGAGCAAAATTATTTTTTTAGTTTTTCTTTGTTTTTTTTTTTATTATTTAACAGAAATAAGATGAAAGAATAACAAAAATAAGGTTTTTCTTCAATTGTACAAAATAAAAATGTCTCTTACTCTCCATTTTTTATACCACACAGTAGGAACAGTAGCTGCTAATTTTTCCAAACTTATATGGCAAGTATGGTATCAATCAAAAGCTGAGAGCACTGGCTATACTTACGTTAGCTTAGCATATCAAAAAAACGTCCCACACATGTATGAGACAGTCTACAAACAGTTGAAAAGTACTTTCTGAAAAACGGCTCGGTGATTTTTTTAATTTTTTATGTATATTATCTACACTCAACCCATGCTAACATTTCATGACAAAAAATTGAGGTTATCTGACCTTTTTATTTAAATTTGGTTCAGTCCCACCGTGCGATGTCAGTAAGGTATACTATTTCTAGTAAAATTGCACACTCCGATTGTTTCGCATAAACCATTTAACAAAAAGTTTTTGGATGCAAAAAAAATCATCGAATTTGATACAGTTGAATTTTACATAATAACAGCTAGCGTAGGTATTTCACTCTAAAAATAACATGATCGCTTGCTTTATGTGACCATAAAAACAACAATCGAGTAGGGAAAAAAAACTGTCCAGGAGACGAAAAGCTGGATCTATTCATTGATGGATTTGAATTTCTATTCACTAATGAATTTATCAAAATAGAAAAATATTCGAAACTTTTCAATGCAAAAAATGTTTTCCGGTGACATCGTTTAAATTTATTTCGCACCATTTACTAAATCTAGAATATGTTACAAAAAGCTGTTGAGGCAACGCACTGTCAGTGCTTTGGTTGAGGCAACCTTTTTAAAAAAACTGAGTCTAATCCGTAATTTACGTTAGAGTGACAGAGAAAATTGTGTATTTTTACCATGGAGTTATTTGGTTACGAGACCAAATCGTTTATGCCTTAATTATGTCGTTATTGTCTTTACCAGATAACTTAACCTTGCCAAATGTAACAAAATACCATCTCAAATTAATCATTTTAGCTTAAATGTATCAAAGATAACTTATATTAAAGGTCGCATAAACAACGTTGCATCCTCTTTAAAAATCCGAAAATGTTATTCTCTTAAAATAGACCCTATCTTATTGATGACCTTTTTTTGAATTTTTTTCCCTGTTTTATCAAGCGTTTATTTTCTTTCACCAACACCGTTAGAGCTCGTTCAGGAACGATTTTTTCTTCACTCAGTGAAGATTTGACGATTCGTTTAATCTTACACTAACAGTTGTCTGACGTTTGCCGTTCAGATACGTTAGTGAAAGTTACGAGTTAATTTTCTGTTTATGTTTACATTCCCACAGAGGGATTCTTTTGAATTTCGACTGACCGAAATCGGCGCTATTTTTTCTGGTACTTCTTTATATATGCCTAGTTAGGCCTTGGTGCCTAGGCCCCAAAACAAGTCTAAGATTTTTTTGATCTTCCATACCTGGCTGGTGGTAATCGGCAAAAAGTCGAAAATGGGGTTTCGTAGTCCGGATTTCATTTCCGTAAGGGGGTGAGGACACGAGCGTGTATGGGTTCGTTGGAAAGCTGAGGTCGAGTACTCTTGGGGCAAATATTAATTTCAAAAAATTGTATGATAAACGGCCGAATGACTTCCGAAAAATTTCTCAGAATCGATGGAACGTAGGTGAACTTTGACGAGGGCTGTGACCTCCACCTCACTAATGCAATTATTTGATTAAATTATTATTTATTATGAATGTGGAGGACCTCAACTTTACAGTGATACTCACTTGCGTCCTTAACTTACCTTAACAGACAAACTTACTAGACTGAAAGAAATGCCACAAACAACTGACAACAGAACTATTTTGTTTCTTAGAAATTTATTTGACCATGACGAACATCACTCATCTATTATTCAGAATTCATTCGACGCAATGAAAAGTCAGAAAAAAATATTTTCGCACAGTCTACAGTGCGCTTTTCTAAGATCGACCATCCAGTTCGACCATTTCTTTGATCATCTGAATTGCATCAGGCGTCTCCTCATATGCCTCGTAATAGTATTGAATGATTTCCTGGGCATGATCTTCACTTCCTTCACTGTACCGACACGCTGTCATTGCGTCCTAATAATCTTTCGGATCGATGAGACCGGGCCAAACGTACTTATTCCCCGTCTGAACAAAGCCAAGCAACATTTCCAGTGCATGATCCAAATAGTCGACGAGAAGATATCTTGTTCGTATATAATTGCACGTATCCAAGATTTCCCATATACGCTCCCCTTCCGCTTCGAACACATTCGCCGGCAACATGAAACTTGGTGGTTCTGTACGCAAAAACCTCGATGCCATTTGATGGACGTTTTTGGCATTTTGCACTTGGATGCATGCCACTTCGTGATTAATATCAGCGCTCTGATGTACACACTCGACAACAATATAGCAAATACTGTCTGTACTGTGGTTACTTGCAGCCCCCAACTCGTACAGGATTACTTTTAGCACATCCGTTTATATGCAAATCCATTCTATGAAAATGATCTGTTAGGTCGGTGTCAGATCGATTTGACATCGGAAAATCTCTGTTCTTGAACTGTCGACGCTGGCATATCGATTCATCAAATGGTCCACAGAAATCGAAATGATTTATATCCGCAGACCACAACACATCCATTGTCACCGAAGTTTCATGACATTTGGGTAACATTTCACGACCAAAATACATCGTGAGAAATCTAACCTCACAGTTACACCTGTCATCGTTAACTGAACGAAACTCAGTGAAGAAAAAATCGTTCCTGAACGAGCTCTTACTGAAGCTGACTGTGACATATAAGTCGAATAGAGGGCAACCATAACTAAAATTGGTATATCATTTTTAAAGGTTGTTGCTATTCGCAGTGCGATTTTTTTTTTCATTTGTTTCAGTTGTAAATGTAATAAATATTATGCACGTATGACAAAGCGGTCGAGGCTTGTCATACGTGCATATTCTTTTTTATCGCATACGCGGTGTGATTCCCCGAAAAAATTATTCACCTAGGATATATAAACAAACATTATACTTCTGTAAATTGTCAAAGTGTCATTCGTATACCTTGTTGTCTCTTTTTCGCTTATGCGATAAAAAAGAATACGCACGTATGACAACCCGTCTCGGCAAGCCTCGACCACTTTGTCATACGTGCATAATATTTATTATCGCATAAGCGAAAACGAGACAACAAGATATGCGAATGACACTTTGACAATTTACAGAAGTACAGCTGAATTTTTTTATAAAAATAATTTTTGACAGTTAAAAATTTGAATTTTGTATGAAAATTCAAAATTTTTTTCGTTGTTATGTTGGATTTCCATGCAAGTCTGTCTGTCAAAATTATTTTTATAAAAAAATTTAGCTGTATAATGTTTGTTTATATATCCTAGGTGAATAATTTTTTCGGGGAATCACACCGCGTATGCGATAAAGAAATGTTAAAATGACATCGATTCCTGCTTTTTAACTCTAGGTGTAACTCACTCTTTAAGGGTGATAAACCGTCGGCATTACTGTTTTACAAAAACTTCTCAAGTTCCATGTTGTATAAGGAAGTATAAGCTCCTTATCTTATTTTATATTGTAAAAGGAAGCATAAGTTCCTTATATCCAATGTTTTAAAAAGAAGCGTAAATGTTCCTTGTTATAAAAGGAAGCACAAGGTCCTTATGTTCCATTTTGTAATATGAAGAATGAGCTCTTTAATCTCCATGTTGTTCAATGTAGCATTAAATTCTTTAATCAATTGGTTTTAGTGGTAATGCTGCTTAAACTAACGTTTTCGTTGAGGTTAGAGGGTTTGATGGTTCACAACATTCTTAGTGTTCCTTATGTTAAATGTGGTAAAAGGAAGCATAAGCTTCTGATGCTGCATTTTGTAAAAGGTAGCATAATTTCTTTACGTTCCATAAGCTCCTTATATTCCATTTTGTAAAAGGTGGCATAAGTTCTTTATGTTTCATATTCTTAAGAGGACAAAAAGCTCCTCATGTTCCATGCTATGCGGACCTGCACGATTCTACGACAGTACACCCATACGTACACCCATACGACTAACACCTACAGCCAGATATTTAAAAAATCTGAAAAACTTTACAATTTGGTTCTTTCCGAGAATTTGTCGCTTTTTACTAATGTGCTAAGGACCCTACTGATTCTCGTAATTGAAATCGGTTGGATCCCATGTTCCGTTATATTATTGTTGAAGTTAACTTACCTAAGCTCAAAACTATGCCCAAACGCGCTTGCGTAATGTTGCAAAATTCAAGTGAAAATGCCAAGTCAGTTCTGAATCATTTATTTGCCCACATTCTGCCAATCACACGCCGACCCGACGTGTGCCAAATGTTCACGCACCGCTTTGTCGAGAATAATCTGAACCTCCTTGCACCCATCGAGTGCCATTTTGAGCACTTTGGGTAAGTGATCTAAATGAAACCGTTGGGACATTTCCATGAAGGCGATTCGCTGCGAATTCGGTAACGATGCCACAGTCAACGTTGGTCCACCGCTCACTTCTTCTAAATGCGATATATCCATCATTGGCACATCACCATTGGCCAACGATGCTGTACATGCACACACATATTCTTTGAGGGCGATACCTGCATCGATGAGGGCAAGTGTTGCTGCATTTATTGATGTGCAGTAATTGCCACCGTCTGCCTGCAGCACTTCGATGAAAATGTCAATTTGAGACTTCGGATACAGTTCAAGCTTGATTGCTGCACTTAAGGCTTGTCGCAAATGGATTGTCATCTCTTGGGACTTTCGATCTCCTCTAGGACGGTTTTTGCGTTCGCCTGAAATATTCACATGAGACAATTTTGTGATTTTTGTCAGCTATACAAAGATGGACCCTTGGATCCAGTCGAACAACGCACTCCAAGAGCAGACACGAGAACAATTTAAATAAGAGGCCTCCACGACGTAGCAGTCCAAAATTCTCGTATAAATTCAGTTTTTTTTTTTTGGTATAGGCCGTATAGGCCACTGCGCTACAGACGTTCCAGTTCCATACAAAATAAAAGGCAAAATCTTGTTCCTGTTATTGGAGTGCGTTGAGTCGAATAAACGTGAGCTCTAATTCGCACCTGTTGAAAATGTTGCCATACTGTATTGGCAGTTGACAATAACCTCGTCATGGCTGCTTTTCTTTGATGAAGCCTTCAAGGAAACATAATTATTACATGACAACTGTTACAATGCCCGAATGATTTGTTACTTGATGCGGTCCGTAAACAGCTGCCAGAACTTTTGTATTTCCCTGTTCCAGATAGGCGCTTCCGTCTGGCTGACTAAACACACCCAATTTACACTGAATTCGCCGAAGTTCATTCGCACGTCTTCCATCCAACCGGAGACCTTGCTCGGAAATTAAATCGTTTCCAGGCATTTTTGTATTTTCTCTTTAATAGTTTTATAAATATTCTCAAAAATGAAACGGAACCGCACGAAAGGTAAACACACCGCACATACACATGCACAAAATTCTGAAGTTTGGATTGATTCGAACTTAAAGTGAGTTTGATGCGTTAGATGGGTTTGATGATTTCTCAAAGTTTGAGCGCACAGTAATAATATTCGAAGGAATCACAGAATCGATTAGCAGATTTTTAAATTATTTTGTTTGATTGTAAGGAACGACCAGGTTTTTCTTGTAATTTTTTGCCTCAAACGAGCTTCACTGTATTGTTGTCACCAAATTTCTCCTGCTAATGAAACAAAATTTTCTCCTGTTCCGGGTTTCTTATTTTTGAATTTCTTTGTTCCACTTAACATCAATGAAAGTAAATAGATAGGTATGGCCAAACATTCAAATTTGTTCTAGCCGGAGCACTTACGGATTTGCATGGCGCCACCTCAAACGAACTCATTTCTAGTGCAAATTTCCAAGGTTCTGAAAGAACAGGTTAAGACACATCTGAGTTAATCACGAAGGCGGTGACACACAAATTTTGACAAATAGATACTATTTATTGAACATACTCATAACAGATTGTTTGAAGTGTCAACTTGAAGAAAAAAAAAGGTTTTTATCAAGTTGACATTTCAAACAATCTGTAATGAGTATGTTCAATAAATAGCATCAGTCAAAAACACTCAAAAGAGTAAAAGTGACGCAAGTCCCTGTGCATACTTCCAAAACAACTGATATCGCTGGAGGTGACGCATTCTGCGCTTGTACGCAAAAACTGTAACAGCAAAAATTTGACCAAAGAAATTCTAGAAACAAAATTTTACCAAAAAAATTTTGCGTCACAAAGTAGCAGATGATTGGGACGTATTAGGACGTATTCTTGCCTATTTTAAAAAAATTTCTTAAAAGTACTCCTCAACATCTGCCACTTGTGACAGAAAATTTTGTTTCTAGAATTTCTTTGGTCAAATTTTTGCTGTTACAGTTTTTGCGTACAAGCGCAGAATGCGTCACCTCCAGCGATATCAGTTGTTTTGGAAGTATGCACAGGGACTTGCGTCACTTTTACTCTTTTGAGTGTTTTTGACTGATATCAGTTCTTTTGGAAGAATTAGTAAAGTCGGAGCATTATAATTTGATCGATTCTACTCATTTGATTCATTTTTAAATAATTGTAGTTTTCGAAGAAATCATTTCGAAAACATTACAGTATAAAAGCTTAGACACGTGCATTTGAACGCATTACGCGGAGGGCCGCAATGCGAGCCGGGCGCCGGAACGGTGTTGGTAACTCAGGTGTTAATTTTTTTTTCTCTCGCATCGTCTAATAATTAGTCTGTGTAATTCATTGCACATAAAAAGCGTTTTAACACGCCGAGCGATTCGGCCCATTGCCCCGGAGCGAAGCGGAGGGCCGCAATGCGAGCAGGGCGCCGGAACGTTGTTGGTAACTTAGGTGTTAATTTTTTTTCTCTCGCATCGTCTAATAATTAGTCTGTGTAATTCATTGCACATAAAAAGCGTTTTAACTTAACACGCCGAGCGATCCGGCCCATTGCCCCGGATTTATTTAAATTTACAGAAGCAAATTATAGACGGCAACTGAATTCCAATGAAAGTAAATAGATAGGTATGGCCAAACGTTCAAATTTGTTCTAGCCGGAGCACATACGGATTTGCATGGCGCCACCTCAAACGAACTCATTTCTAGTGCAAATTTCCACTAGAAATGAGTTCGTTTGAGGTGGTGCCATGCAAATCCGTATGTGCTCCGACTTGTATGGACTGGCCATACCTACTTATCTACTTTCATTGCTGAATTCACCCTTCAATTAGAAAGGTGTTTGGTTTGCCATAGAAAGATAAAAGATGGATTCTGGAGATATTATAACTAGAAATATATTGTTACAGAAAACGATATTATTGTCTTCTAATATGATATTATCGTCGCCCGGACGATAATATTGTTTCACGGGTGATAATATAATATCAGAAATGATAATATTGTTTCTTGTACGATAATATCGCTTGCACACAAATAGCCAAAAGTATGTACAGACTTACTAACCTTAAGCCCAATATCTTCCTGTCCAATGTCTTTCTGTCCAATATCATTCTGTCCAATTTCATTCTCTCCAATATCTTACTGTCCAATATCTTTCAGTCCAATATCTTTCAGTCCAATATCTTTTCGTTCAATATCATTCAGTCCAATATTATTCAGTCCAACAAAATGCGACTTGACGATGTTGGACTGAAAGAAATTGGACAGAACGAACTTGGACAGAAAGATATTCGACAGAACGATATTGGACTGAATGAAATTGGACCGTGAACGATATTGGACAGAAAGATATTGGAAAGAAAGATAATGGACAGAATGAAATTGGATCGTGAACAATATTGGATAGAACGATGTTGGACAGAAAGATATTGGAAGAAATGATATTGGATTGGACGATTTTGTAACAGATGAAATTGTACGGGTCGATTTTTCATAGTGCCCTTTTTCAGCAGTGTCATGCAGGCGTTGCCGGCAAAACTTACACTTCCATAAGCTATGTTTCGTTGTACATGACACAATTCTGCCCACTGTATTGCATTCTGTTCGAATTCTTTAATCATGTTGTCATACAGTGTGTTGACCACCCCTATCATCAAATGTAATTCTGGAGGCGGTATAATATCGATTATTTCACATTCGGCAGATCTCTGAAAGATTGGAATGTTGATGCAGTTTTTGAAATTTTTTGCCAATTTATCGACACCGCCAGCGTTTTGCCAATCATTATAATTTTTTACACAACTCCCAATTGTACGGTATTGCCCACACTTATGCAGTCCACCTTTTGGAGCATCACAATATGTACAGGGAGTGCTACTGGCATGTGTCATAAGTCCAGCTAAGATATTAGCCAATTTTAAATCGGTAGCAACAGTTCCGTCCAAATCATTTAACTTCAAAAGATTCCACATATTTGTTACATTCCAGTAGTTTTCTTGTGTTTTCTTCTTCTAAACCGACCAAAAACATTTTTTTACACCGGTGTCTTTGAGATCTTTGGCAACGACACCATCATCGTATCGTTGACGACCAGCTTTGGTATTATCAGCTTCCAAATCCTGAACCGATAGCGTTATTTTTAAAATGAACAGAAAATGAACGTCCCAGTCACAGCCTGCGTTTTCTTTTTGAGGGTATAAACGAACTCAGCAGCGTGGATCTCAAAGTTGTTGTCAAGGATATGGTTAGCTTCGCTCATTTTTTGTTTTAAATTCGGCTCAAAAAGCTTGCGTGACTTCGTAGCAGTACGAAATCCACTAGCAACTCCAAGCATTAGGTGAGAAGAAAGACCGTATCTAGTTTGTATTTTTACGACATCATTCGCACTGATTTGTCTTAACGATTTCGATGGCTTTGCATTTACGTTAACTCGTAGTGCTTTACCACGAGCCTGCGTCAAAGACAAGGACTGATTTCTTGTAGATTTCGCCGATCTTTTGATCAAATTACTTAACAGGTGTTCCTTTTCTTTTGGTGTGAGCAACTTTTCAATTTCTTGCATGACACCTCTTACGACACTTGTTTTTTTAGGTTTTACGATTTTAACATGGCGCCTTTTCCGACTCACACGTTCAGTGGTTTTTATTTCTTTTCTCCCTCGTTGAAAATTGAACATTTGGCCATCTCGAACAAGATCACAAAGAGTACAGTTGCACTTTTCGTTGCAATTTGATCTGGAAAATTTTCTAACATTCGAAAATTTTGAATAATCTGGCATCAAGGAAATCATTTTAGTGACGTCATTTGTTTTCGAGAATTTGTAAAACTTAATTTTGCAACTATTACAACAGACTTGAGGTAAACGCTCATCATTCGGATTGTAGATGGATAGATTTATGAGTTGTCTTATGGTAGATGCCGCCAATTTACTCATTGATTATTTTTTCTTTTGGCAAAACAAGCACAACTTTAGACGATTTTCTGCATGATTTCGACAGCGATCTTTACGCTCAGCCATTGTTGCGTCACTGGCATTGATTGTATACATATTTTATCATCTGAAAAAAGCTATCCCCTCCTTAACATGTCAGTCTTAAAATTGTATGAATTGAAACAAGTAATATTTTATGGCTGAAGTTAGCTGCAAGTTTCTAATGTAGACCTATTTTACTCGTAAATGTCGTCTACGCACTCATTCTAATAATTTAAACACAAAAAATATGAATTGGCATGGGCTAGAAAGTCGAAAGTAAATTTGGGTTTGTAGATTTCGTCGGAGAGCGACTTCGACACAAAAAATCTAACAAAAATTGTACGCGTCACCATCAATGAGTATCATGTTTGGTATCGTTGCAAAGCTTAAGCTTTGAGCTAAACAACTGTACATTTTTTGTTTTAAAAAAATCCGCTGGAAGGGTTTCAATAGTGCTCAAGGTTCACCGATGGTAGCAAAAAACAAGATGGTCAAAAATTGGCCATTAGACACAACATCTAAAAAATCAATTAATAGTGGTGTATAGGGCTTGTAACACTCTATCAATATCACCAATCTGAAACTTCCACTGTCGCTTCGTCTCGAAGATATCGCCCATTAAAAATCGTGATTTTTCAACTATTTAGGGCTACAGTTGCCGAGTCAGATGTTCCAACTTAATAAATTTGATAAAAAGTCTTAGAATTAGTCCCGCTACCCATCCCAATATATTTCATAACTAACCGCGACTCCACCTGTCGTGGACGACACAGCTGCTGGTTCTCAGAAACGGCTCTGGCGTTCGGGCTGATTTTTTACTGTGTGTAGTTCTTGTCCATTGCTGACTATTATGAAAAAAAAAATTGTTGGTGGTCGGCGGTCTCTATTTAATCTCCTTTCAAACCAACCGTGAAAAGAGATGTGATTGTCAACTATTTTTCCAATGCCTCATGAATTTCTTTCGTTTCGGACATACAGCCGTTGAAAAGTGAAACCTAACATGTTTTCTTTATCCCACAGTTTTTGGGTTCTGTTTGTGGGAGAGATGGCGTTTCTATCCACAATCTATATTATCTATTATCGCATACGGTGTGTGTGTGTATTGTGCCCTATATACACGACGTATATAAGAGTAAACAAATTTACCCTAGAGTGCTAACGTTTTTGCAAGCAAAATTACATCACTAGATTTTGAGATGTTTGCCTACTGCGATAAAATACCTCACTGATATAAGGCTGTATATAAGAGACTCGTACATACTAATACTTGCGCAAGCGCGCGTATACGTACACGTCTCTTATATACAGCCTTATAGCAGTAATGTACTATTATCGCATACGGTGTGTCTGCATTGTGCGCTATATACACGACGTACATAAGAGTAATATATATTATGCATCTGTTGCCAAGATTGGTATTTTGACGTGTAGGACATTATTGCCCCAGCCGAAGGTGTGGGTCATAATGCCTACACGTCAAAATAACAGTCTGGCAATAGGTGCATATCATATTTTATCTGTCGAGAACAGATATATCGAGATAAACAAAAACTCCCTAGAGGGATAAGCTCGAGATTATCGTTCTAAACAGATAAACAAATTTACCAAATTAAAGGTCTTGCAAGCAAAATTATATCACTAGAAAAAGAGATGTTTGTCTACGCGATAAAATACCTCACTGATATAAGGCTGTGTATAAGAGACTCGTACTAATACTTGCGTATTAAAAACATTTTTTTAGACTACTAGCATAACAGAACGTCTTCTGCAAGTTATTCACAAAAAACTGTTTACACGCCTTTTTGCATAGGCTTTTTCTAACCTCTACAATAGTTATTTTCATGTCTTGGGCATAAATTTCAGAATTTTCCTCGTAATTCAGACCTTCAGCATGAGAAGTTGAGTACGCTGTTGTGGCCGGTTTATTGCAGTCACTTTCGCTTGTCGCCCTCACTTCGTTCGGGCACTCTTAATGCACCACATAATTACTCATACCTTCTTCGTACCTTCTTTCCAATACAATACTCCTTGTAAATTATCTCTTCATCATTACTTGATTACTCAAATGAATTGCGTTTTGGTCCTAAGAAAAAGAAGCCACAACTTCAAGTCGAAAATAAATTTATTTCAAAAGTATAAAATCATCACAGTGGCTTCACCACTATACAAATGACATTTTAGTAAACCTTCCTCTAACATACTTAACTGGTCAAATATTTAGCGTGATAAGCGAAGTGCTCACCAATAAACGAAGCGATGAAGAAGTAACTGTGATCGTACTGTTCTCGTTCTTTATAAATGCAAGATACTCCAGCCTTGGCACATGCATCAACTAAATTTTGTGGAAGAAGCTGATTTTGTTTCAGGAATTGATCGTCACTCCCCTGTTATCGGAATGTGTCTTGTGTTGGCGATGCGGTAATTTAGTGTTTATTGTCGAAAATATGTCTTACCTGATCGATAAACAGTTCCAGCGCTGGACCCTTATACTTGGCGATCAACTCAGTGGCATCCCATTCATTCCACAATTCTTTGTCTTCACCCAAATAACCGCTGAATGCTTTTTCACCCCAAGGGCACTTAGTGGGATTGGAAATCGGTGCGAATGCAGACACGCTCAGATACATTCCCGGATTACGTAGAGCACAAATCAAGGCACCATGGCCTCCCATACTGTGCCCGAAGATACTCTGTTTTCCGGGTAACGGAGTGAAATTGACATTGATAGTTTCAACCAATTCGACTGTCACGTAGCTGAACATTTTATAGTGCTTGCGCCATGGGTCGGTTATTGCTGTTGGTCGGTATAAGGAGCGACAGATTAAATTTGTTGATAAAATGAGAAGACCTGCGATAACTGACCGTCTACATAGAACCCGGCTCCAGATCCAAAGTCATAAGAATCATTTTCTCCCGCAAGATTCACATTTCGTGGAGATGTATCCGGACATACGACAATAATGCCATATTCAGCAGCGTATCTAAGACGGTAGATATGTAGAGATAAGCAAATGAGTGATAGCTACACTAACCTTTGCGCACCCGCCTTTTGAATGAAATTGTTTTCGTCACATGTTAAGCCACTAAGCCAGTAGATAACCGGTAACTTTGTATCGGCTGAATATTGCGGTGGCAAATAAATTGCGAACTTCATTTCGCATGACAACTCCTTGGATTGATGCGAATAAATCTTTTGAAATCCTTCCGAAGATTTGTTGGACGATATCAACGTGATTTGCGTCATATTGAAGTGAGTGCTGAATAGGAAGCTACATTTTGTAAAGAGAACAATCCGTTTAAATACTGTCTGTGCTACATATCGGAATGTCATTTGTTAGGATAACAGAATCCTCTTTTTCAGTAAGACAGCATGATATCAAAATAATACTTTCGGGATATCAAATTTCATGTATTTTTGGCAGGATTATCAATTTAAATTCTTCCCAAAAATGGAATAATTTGGGCTTAGCTACGATTAGATTACAACACGAACAAATAAAACTGCTTGACCTTGGACTGTCTTAAAGTCTTATCTGGAGAAAGATTGAACATGCTTAACTTCCACAACATTGACAACACCCTAAGCATAAACTGCAACATAACTTACATTTTTATTTGAAATTTAATCCAAAACTTGGGAACAAATCAGCACTGAAAACACCTTAATGCAAAGCCGGTAATAACGATAAAAAGTGACTATTTTTATCGCTCTGACGTCTCTCTGACATTTAAATAAACAACACGCAACAAATCAATGACCAGTGTTGTCAGAAACTTTTTTTTTCTGAAGTCAGTGATGTTAGGTTGCAGATACCAGAAAATTTGAACATTCTTGAATTCTAGGTTCTGAAGAAACCAGAGAAATGAAAGTTCGTACGCCTGCGGCGAGATAGAATGCGCATCCAAATTTAGTGGAAATTATCCATAGAAAATAAGCCTACAAAACGCCTTCTTCCACAGGTAAATGTGTGGCGCATCGCAGCACTCATATGAAAATCATTTGAAATCAAATTATCTAGTATTCATTTGTAAATATTTTGTGCTTATTCTAAATAAAGTCAGATCATTCTGAACTCTCATCGAGTACACACGTTTCTCTTGTGGAAATTATATCCCCATATACCACAAATGCATAAATGCATGCGTCATTTGCATATGTTTTTTCCAAGATCATTTCAAAATGTCAAATTTCATCTACATCAGAAGGCAACTTAACGAAAATTTTAACGAAAAATTTACAATTTGTTTTGTTGACATAGGCTATGTCGGCTATGTTCATGTAGAAATTGTTTCCGTTCGGGTTGTCAAAGTTCGGGTTTACAGTTAATTGGAACAAACCTATTGTTGCAACCATAGCACTGTTCCAAGCAGTTACTACTCGTAGGTCAAACGTCACTACGCATTGGAGATTAAAATTCCTCCGCTCCTTACAAATTCTGACGTTAGACCATACCTTATTATTGATTGGCTGGACAATAATTAGTGGATAACAGCAATGAATATAACCCGCCCAGGTATGGTCTGTCACCTCGAAGGAAATATAACGATTTTAAAAACAGATTCTAACGCACCCATTTTCATGTTCGTTTAGAGTCAAACCACATCGAAACTTTTTGTCGTGAAGTGACAGTTTTGACATTGACATTTTTGACGTTGTCATTATTGACGTCTGAAAATTGTTGTCATAACCTCAATTGAAAACGTGAACTGTACACAAAACTTGTCTGGAAACAATTAATTTTGAATAATATCACAGTGTTATCGTATCCTTATTATAGTATTTACGATAATACTGTAATGTTTTTCAAAATTAATTGTTTTAAGACAAGTTTTGTGTCCACTTCACGTTTTAAATTGAGGTTATGACGAAATTTTTCAGATGTCAAAAATAACAACGTCAAAAATGTCAATGTCAAAACTGTCACTTCATGACAGAAAATTTCGATGTGGTTTGACTCTTAAAACATTAATGAGTGCGTTCAAGATAAATCGACAGATTTTGAAGAATCGGCCATACCTGACATGTACATTCATTGGATAACAGTTCATATGGACAAAATGGTTGGGGACAACATAATGCCTGTATAGACTGTTATGATCAGAGCGAGAGAACCGAAGACTAGTTAATTATAAGTTGCCTTGGGGTACTTGTCAAAATATGGTTTTCTCTTTCAACATGTTACATTGAGAGCGAGAGGACCGAAGACCAGTCTATTATAAGTTGTCTTGGGGTACTTGTCAAAATATTTCTTTCTCTTTCATCATAACATTCTATGGAAACACTTCTTCTTCGAGCTAATGTCAGCGAATCGATGGGATGTAAACAATATCTTAGTTGTTCCAATTGATTGACTTCGATTGCAAAACAATATCAATGGAATTCGATCGGATGATAAACCCGTTAGGGTTCGGTGAAAATACCAAAAGTTATAAATTTGGTGAAATCTACTGTACATTCGACGGTCTTATGACATTCCACTGCAACTATTGTCCATCTAAAGTGAAGGATTTTGTTGAATTCAGTATTCATTATACGGTAATAAATTTCACTGTTTTGTTGAATGTAATTGGCCTTTTTTGAATTTTTCAACGACATTTCGGCAGGTGCACCTGGACGAGGTGTTTGTGATTAAAAAAGAAGATGAAACGTTCTGCGAGCCAAACGTTTACCTTGATGACAGGGAGCCCGATGTTAAGGTAAACATCGAAGAAGTAAACATATCCAGTTTTCGTTTCGAAGACATTAAGGAGCCAGTGCCAGGCAAACGAAAACGAAACGCCCGAAGAGAGCTCCGATCGCAGAGTGGTCGCGAAACCAAAAAATCACTAGTGGAACAACAAACGTCCACGGTGACGAAATTGGTAAAAGTAAAGAGCGCCACCCAAAAATCGTCGAAAAATGCTGACCGACCGAAACTCACCTGTACGAGTTGCGATCAGCAATTCGTCAATAGAACGACAATGGAAAAGCATCTGAAATGTCACGAATTCGGATTCTTACAATCGGCATACGAATGCGACATTTGCGAAAGGAAAATCAAAAGCAAAAAGGATCTACTGGATCACATGCGAAAGAAACATGCCGAACGGAAGTATGCTTGCGAGTTGTGCGGAAAGGTTTGTTTAACAGACTTTTGATTGATTTTCTCAGTTAGATTTGTGGTCCAAAAGGAATTTAAGAAATTGACTTTTTAGACCCGTACGAAGTACTGGGGTCTTATAGGTTTACGCATACGTTTGTAACACGTCGAATTGGACTCCCTGAGTAAGGGGAAACCTATTTTGGTTGTCTATAGATGCCAAATCAGTGAAAAAAAAAATGTCCATCTGTCCGTCTGCACGATAACTTGAGTAAAACGCATCCGATTTTGAAAATTCTTTTTTTTCCCATTTGGTAATGTCAAAAGACAGGCTAAGTTCGAAGATGAGTGATTTTGGATCGACCCCTCCCGAGCTGTGGCCCAATAAGTGCTTTACGGTTTTTCGAAGATATCTCCAGACATTTAAGCACTACACTTGTGATACGTCAAACAAAAGGTATTTACAATACCGATCGACAAAAAAAGAGTTTATGGAAATCGGATAACCGACTCGTGAGTTAGACCCCTTGGTGTGAAACAGGCACAGGGCGGCAAGCAGTTTTTGCTTGTAGGTCGGCCAAATTTGAACATATTTCGTCCGTTTTAGTTTTATTAGATAGGTATTGACCGTACCAATCAGGGGAAAAAAAAGTTCATGAAATTTGTTCTCCGGAGCGTGAGCTAGGTCTCTTGAAGTGAGCTCTTATCTGGCTACTCGGAAGTACAGTGAACGTGGTGTATTTTGACAATATCTCGAGTAAATTTTGACCAAATTTCATGATTTTTTTTTTGTTTGAAAGGTATTAACGAATGTAAAGCGTCGGTACTATTTCTGGTCTCCGGAATAATTTGTTATGTGTGTTAGGTTTCAGGGATTCCATATATGGACATCTATATATACCTATATACAGCTATATTGAGCTATATACAGGCATATAGAGCTATATAATAGCATATATTTATCTGTGAAATGTTTATTTATAGTGAAATATAGTTAAATATAGCGGTATATAGCTGTTTAAATAGGAATTTATGAAATTTGTCTTCGTACGGGGCTGTCTAATTGCCTCCGGCAATTTATTTGTTGATGATAACAAGGCAAACAGTGGATAATGTAAGTGATTTTAAAGGGAGAATAGTTTTTCAGCAGAGAAGAAAATGAAGTAAGAGAAATGAAGAGTTAGTTTCACATTAAAGGCTTTTGATACGAATAGGTGTTTCGTACGGGTCGGCGTTAGCTATGTTTTACTTTAAGGGTGAAAATGAGATCAACTTTGGATTTTTCTTGAGTTTCCTTGAGTCCGTCTGCATGGAAAATTACACATCTGTCATTGGAAGATTGATTTTAGACGCACTTTCGCTTGTACATCTCGCCAAATTGCCCAAAATCAATCGTTCAATCGGAATTTCAGAGTACTATTTCCGCTATTTCCAATCGATTTTTACAGATGTTCAAAAATCCAGCTTATGTCGTCGTTCACATGCGTGTCCATGTGGTAGATCCAACGAAATCCCAACTATTCGACGAACCTCAGCCGTGCCACATTTGCGGAAAGGAGTTCGTCAGCAAAGTTAACTATGCCAGACACATCAAAAGTCATGCATTCGGATTTCTGCCACCGGTCTACGATTGTGATATCTGTGGCGATAAAATAAATAACAAAAAGGACTTGTCGGACCATATGCGCTTGCATGCTCAGCCGAAGTACGAATGCAAACTGTGCGGTAAGAAATTCAAACGGAAGAGCTACATGGAAATCCACTATCGCATTCATAACAATGTGCACCCGTTTATTTGTGCGGTATGTGGAAAAACTTTCGTTGTTGCTGGCGCTTTGTCCTGGCATATGAGGAGACACGACAACACAATGCCGCAGTTTCCATGTACTTTGTGTGGAAAAATTTTCACACGTCCAGGTAAACATTTCGAACGAACGAGTCCTCATTGACATCGGCCGAACTCCGACTCGCATCGGAGTGTTTATTTGATATCGACATTAAATTGTTGATTTTCCCTTCCGCAGGCGTACTCGCCGATCATTTAAGAATTCATTCTGGTCAGAAACCGTTTGGTCCCTGTGAAATTTGCGGCATCTATTTTCGAACCAAGAAATATCTGACGGAACACAGAAAGAGCCATCTGAATGAGGGCATAAAATTTGCATGTGACCTATGCGGAGCGCAGTTCAAAAATCAAGCTGGTGTCCGACGTCACCAAAAACTTGTCCACTTAATGGTGCCCATGACAACGCCATCGGTACAAAAGTATGAACCAGCTTAGGATGGAATCGGGACAATGTTTGCATGGATTGAAGCCAACATTCCAATATTTTGAGGAACATTTAATGGAGACCGTGGCCAATGATAGAGTTTGTGTTTCGACCTTATTCGTAGAATGTAAATCTCTTCATCGTGGACAATTTTTTTTTTCACATTAACGTAGTGTTCGGGTAACAAACTCCATCACTTTACACAAGTGGATGGTGACTCTAATCGTCGTAATTTACCGTCAATACTGAGTTCATCAGTTTCATTTAAAGCAATTGACTTATTTCATTTTTGGAAGCTGTAAATATCCTGTGTGCGCATTCATTTTCAATTAAAAACCATTTGTAGCACCATCTGAATCGGTTGTTATTTTCCATGGAGTCAAGCAGCTGTTGATGTTAAATGGACAGAAGTTGTGGGGTCTTTTCATTTAAATGAAAAGACTGAGTGGTGCTCGGTGTGCTAATTTATCAGTTTGTTTCCTATCTTACATTCAGCTCTTGCACAACTGTTACACAATGTGAGCCATGGAATATAAAAATTGTGGAAAGGGATGCGCTCAGATCAGTTCGAATAAAATGTTTTTGTCTCATAAAATTCAAATGGATCCATTTTATACGAAAACGAAATACAAAAAAAAATCAAAAAATTGTCACAATCAAACCTTTGTCCTACCAAGTCAAACGAGCAACATGATCAGTCTTACGCTTCGAACTCTTAATGTATCCGAGAAATTGCATTTCGGCGACTACTCGCACGAAGCGGGCTCTATAATGAAGAAAGAAAATAACACCAAAAAACCAATAGAAATCGTAAGATTTGACTCACTGAATTTCCGGTTCAATTTCGTTGGACTGTTGGTCTGGATCCACTTGATGAATGATATTGAATGCCTACAAATTGGATTAAATCAAAATAATTTGCTTTACAAAAACTGATTCACTAAGGTCGAAACTACAGAACGGTCAATTTACCTGCAACCAGTCAAATAGGTTTATCATCTGACCGCTTTCGAGATGTAATTTGAATGCAATTGAAACGTCTGGTAGCGATGGAAGTATTTGTGCAGGATCGTCCAAAGTACAACAAGAACACTGAGAAAGAAAGATAATTGTTAGAAGGTCGACCGAATAGAAAGTGTTGCTTCCTTGGTTCCATCAGTCTTACCTGAAGATAAATATGTGGGTTTTGCAGTGCATTGTGTATGACAGCCCTGGGTGCGCCCATAATATGTTGTCGAACCGATCGTACGTCATCGAACACAAACAATTCGTATAGCGCAGGACCTTTGTTGAACGGAACCAAGTACTTTGTCAGTTGATCTTTGATATAAGCGAGCGTTATGTCCATCTGCTTCCTGATTTCGGATGCAAATTTTGATTTAGATGCCTGCTCCATCATTTTCTGAGGAAAATATTTTCGACAAAAATTAGAACTAAGTCCACGTCGCATAGACGGTGCAAAATTTACAATTTTGAGTTCTTCCTTGTAATCTTTGCTCAGCTTGATTGGTGTGATGTTGGTTGTGGTTTCGGTTGTTGCGTCAGCCTTTGATATTGTTGTGATGCAATCGGTCAGTTTCTCGACCACCTGTAACGGAAAACCTTAGTTTTAATCGAACCGAACACAGTGCTGCTGCATCTACGTACCGCATCGATAATGTCATGGGTGATAATGCCTTCGTTCGAACAAAACGTTTCTTTGTAACGGTTGAGCGTGTCAACGGCACTAACCAAAGTTGACAGAAATTCCTCCTTCGATAACATTCTCAATAGTTGCCACAAATCGGTAAACGTATCCGATTGAAAAATGTTTGTCGAACTGCACAGCGCATAGACGTCTCGTAATTGCTTTCCAATAAAGTTTTTCGGCAGACCTTTGACCATCGCAAACAGCAATCTGGCAAAACAGTGGAAATTGTTGAAATATTCGTGCAGGTCTTTGAGCAATGCCGGCAGTTGCTGCACAAAATATTTGTCATCTTCAAGTAGACTGATTATTTCGGCTGGATTCGTTCTCGACTCCACATAGATTCGAAACGATGACAATTGTCGAATATCTTCGATATCGGTATGCTTCAAATTCCTGATCATCGCAAGCGATTGCTCGTTAGTGGTGCCGCATAATGAAAATGCGTTTCCCTTGTAGTAGTGTTCCATCAGGCAATACTGATAGCCTTTCAGGAACGAATTAATGGAGAAATCGAAATAAAGAAAAATGTCCACGAGAAGGTTGAGCACGTTTCCCGACAGGTTGACGCCGACCTTCGGTGACAATATCACATCACTCAGAATCTAGAATCGTGGAAGAAAATTGACCGTCAGAGCTTCTGTATCTGTAATCTGTTTGAATCAGACCGCCCAGAATCTAAAGACTTTATACGACAATTCGATGATCTCGTATTATAAGTGAACGTATCGAGAATGACCTATTTACCTGTTCCAGACATTGTTTCGATGGACTCGATTGAAATTTACAAAGTTGCAGTTTGTTGATCACATGCGACGGCAAAGAGCGTTGCAATATCGATATATCGGTTGCTACACCCAACACCAACACCATCGGAAGATCATCGTTCATCGTCAACAGTAACTGAATGAATTCGACGAGAACATCTTTTCGAAACAATTCGAAATCAGGAATAACGATGACCAGTGTGGGACCTTTTTTGTTAACAAATTTTTCATCGTACCATGACCTGAGCACTTGAATATTGTATTGAGAACGACGCAGATTGCTGTTGCATTGATTAGTGGTATCGTCGTTCTGAAATTGAAATGATTCAATCCGCCAATCTTCTAACAATTTTCATCATTGCACAAACATCTTCCGCGATTTGTTGTCCTATTAAACCGAAAACCATGGTGTTGATGGCAGATTTTAAAGTTAAACAATTTCGTCCCTGAATCACAGTTACCGAAGCATCTTCTTGGATTTCTTTGGTAAGTGTGTCGAAAAATTGGTAGTGATCGCCTTGGTTGACACCTTAAAATGAAGATAAAAACTTAGCTTGTGGATCACACATCGCAGTCCAGTCCAGCACTGGCGTAATCCAATCCAATCATAATCATTTCGGCGCTTATAAGATACGAATAAAGGATCAAAAAATAATTACCAGTGACGACCACGGCTGTCGGTAAATTGTTCAAGCACCATTTATCGCAACTATTTTCTACGAACTGCATCAGTCCCTCTTTTACTTTGATAAATGTTAACTTTTGAATGTTCTTAAAGGCGAAAAGCATACTTTTAGATTATCATCAATACCAGGCAAATTACTTTATTACCTCAACATCACCGTTGATTAACTGATTGACGATTTTATAAGGACGATACCATAATTCAGATTCGTCAATGTCCAAAACGGAATGTTTTCGTTTCCTGTTGATCCTACTAGGCTGACCATTTTTAAACAAAAAGCATCCCTAAAAGTAAAAATCGAAAATACCTTTCAGCTTATTACCGACAATACCGAAATAGTTATTTATGACATCCAGTGTAAAGTACTTTATTAGGCTCTAGATGTGTAATTGTGACTCGAGACCGCTACACCGAAAATGTAGCGAAATGTTTTCGAACCGGTGGCGGTTGGTACGGTACAGCGTTATAATTAACATGGATACAATTGGAAATTCCAGATTAAACAATTATCCCATGGGATTGTTTAATACTTGGAGTATTATCCCATGGACCAGCTGGTAATCAGTCAAATGGGTTGGTAATTTACGTGGTTACAGCCCAGTGTCTACACTGAAATTTAACTTAAGGCCAGTTCATGGTCGCATACGTCGCAAAAATGTATGCGAGTATGAACTGGCCTTAACCAAATAAAAAACCAATGCGTACCATTGATTTTATTGCCAGTTCGTTCAAAAGTATTTTATACGCTCACCTTCGACACTGATGTTGTGTCTATATCCATTTTGCGAATAGAAATTTTAAACTACTTTTTGGTTGACTATCAAGAAACTGTTGACATTATTGTGATTGGCGCCAACAATCTGACACTTTTTGAGTCAAGCTCAGTGAGCTCAGTTCACTTACGTTTAATTTTTATTCAAAAACCATATTGAAAATGTGACAGCGGGAATTTTTTGAATCTCTTTTTTTAGCACAAGTGGGGCTCTTAATTTGTAGAAAGCGGCATCTTCGTTGTAGGTTCATATTAGGCCTTCCATTTAGGTGGGTGACTTTCTTAAATAATTTACTTTTTATCTACTTTCTCTATCTAACTCAAGGAACGTATAACAAAATTTGATTGTTGTGGACGTTTACTTACATTTGTTAAAATGACAGCAAGCACCAAACCACCAAACTGACACCGCCACAAATATGTCATTTTAATATTTTTTAAGCAATAATTGAACACACTTAAATTTCTGCGCCTTCTATTGTACCAACGCACTACTCTTTGAGTGCGTTGATTGCACATTTTATTTTTGCAGTCGTAACCGTCGTAACTCAGCGCACCAATCATTGAAAAAAAATTGAATTGATAACATAAGAACATTTTTCTACTTTTTGGCATCATTTCCTTTTCGAAGACAAACTACAAAGCATCCTATTTTTGATGCAACGGTTGGTAGGACTAACAAATTTTCAGTTAATCATACGGGTCAAGCCACAACATGTGCTACTAGCATGAACACTGAGTTGACAAGTTGACAAATTTGGAGGCTGAGGCTTTAGTGATAAGAACTACCGCTTAGTATTTTTAGCCCCGTACGAAGTACTGGGGGCTTATAAGATTAATATGCCGTTTGTAACATGTCGAATTGGAAGCAGCCAGTAAGGGCAAAGCATTTGGTTGTGTTCATAGATGACGAATCCGCAATAAAAACAAGGCATCAGAACAGTCGGAGCGTTTGCTGCGACTTAGCCCCGTACGACCCGTAATCCTATTTCGTCCGTAACCATAATACGTCCGTAGCCGTAATACGCCCGGAACCCTAATACGTCTACAACCCTCTAATGCGTCTGTTACCAAAATGCAAGTGAAGTTGGGCATGGTCAAATTTACTGAAAGTGTTCATTTTTAAAATTGCGCATAGCGCAATTACGAAAGCCCGTACGAAGTACCTCCCAAATAAAACCAACAATTTACGATATTATTTTAGAAACCCAAAATTTTTTGCCAACTTTCTATTGGGTATTCAATTATCTCTCAAATGAAACAAAAACTAGCAAAATCGGATCCGTCCGTCCGTGACCCCTCTAGCTAGAGTAAATCACAACCTTTTTTGAAAATTCTTTTTTTCCCCGATTGGTATCGACAAAAGTAAGGTCAAGTTCGAAAATGGGCATGGTAGGGTCGGCCCTTCCAGAGCTAGGGCCCTATAGGTGTTTTTCAGTCTTTCGACGATATCTACCGAAATACGCACGCAATAGCTGCTTGTGATATATCAAATGAAAGGTATTGACGAGTAGAACAAAGTTGCTGAACATTGTTTTTGGGTAAGATGCAACGTGGGCTTGTTGGGAGGGCTCAAAGGTCGTTACTCGGCCCTAAGTGTTTTTGCACATAAATCGAGTAAATCTCATCCGATTTAGCTAGTTTTAATTTTTTATGGAAGGTAATTGAATACCGAAAAGAACGTGACGAAAAAAGTTTCAAATTAGGGCCCTTGGACTAAGGCCGCTACTAGGCCCTAAGTGTTTTTTGCACATAAATCGAGTAAATCTCATCCGATTTTGCTAGTTTTTGTTTCTTTTGAGAGATATTTGAATGCCGAATAGAATGATGGCGAAAAAAGTTTCAAATTTGGGCCCTTGGACTAAGGCCGCTTCTCGGCCCTAAGTGTTTTTTGCACATAAATCGAGTAAATCTCATCCGATTTTGCTAGTTTTTGTTTCATTTGAGAGATAATTGAATGACGAATAGAATGATGGCAAAAAAAGTTTCAAATTTGGGCCCTTGCACAAAGGCCGCTACTCGGCCCTAAGTGCTTTTTGCACATAAATCGAGTAAATCTCAACCGATTTTGCTTGTTTTTGTTTCATTTGAGAGGTAATTGAATACCCAATGGAAAGTTGGCAAAAAATTTTGGGTTTCTAAAATAATGTCGTAAATTGTTGGTTTTATTTGAAAGGTACTTCGTACGGGCTTTCGTAATTGCGCTATGCGCAATTTTAAAAATGAACAGTTTCAGTAAATTTTGGCAATGCGCAACTTGACTTGCATTTTGGTAACATACGAATTAGAGGGTTGTAGACGTATTAGGGTTCCGGGCTTATTAGGGCTGCGGACGTATAATGGTTGCGGACGAAATTGGATTACGGGTTGTACGGGGCTAAGTCGCAGCAAACGCTCCGACTGTTCTGATGCCTTGTTTTTATTGCGGATTCGTCATCTATGAACATAACCAAATGCTTTGCCCTTACTGTCTGCTTCCAATTCGACGTGTTACAAACGGCATATTAATCTTATAAGCCCCCAGTACTTCGTACGGGGCTAAAAATGTCCGTCCGTCCGTCCGTCCGTCCGTCCGTCCGTGACCCCTCTAGCTAGAGTAAATCACAACCTTTTTTCAAAATTCTTTTTTTCCCCGATTGGTATGGACAAAAGTAAGGTCAAGTTCGAAAATGGGCATGGTAGGGCCGGCCCTTCCAGAGCTAGGGCCCTATAGGTGTTTTTCAGTCTTTCGCCGATATCTACCAAAATACGCACGCAATACCTGCTTGTGATATATCAAATGAAAGGTATTGACAAGTAGAACAAAGTTGCTGAACATAGTTTTTGGGTAAGATGCAATGTGGGCTTGTTGGGATTTCTCAAAGGTCGTTACTCGGTACTAAGTGTTTTTTGCACATAAATCGAGTAAATCTCATCCGATTTTGCTAGATTTAGTTTTTTATGAAAGGTAATTGAATACCGAAAAGAACGTGGGGAAAAAAGTTTCAAATTCGGGCCCTTGGACTAAGGCCGCTACTCGGCCCTAAGTCGTTTTTGCACATAAATCGAATAAATCTCATCCGATTTTGCTAGTTTTTGTTTCATTTGAGAGATAATTGAATGCCGAATAGAATGATGGCAAAAAAAGTTTCAAATTTGGGTCCTTGGACTAAGGCCGCTACTCGGCCCTAAGGGTTTTTTGCACATAAATCGAGTAAATCTCATCCGATTTTGCTAGATTTAGTTTTTTATGAAAGGTAATTGAATACCGAAAAGAACGTTGCGAAAAAAGTTTCAAATTTGGGCCCTTGGACTAAGGCTGCTACTCGGTCCTAAGCAGTTTTTGCACATAAATCGAATAAATCTCATCCGATTTTGCTAGTTTTTGTTTCATTTGAGAGATAATTGAATGCCGAATAGAATGATGGCAAAAAAAGTTTCAAATTTGGGCCCTTGGACTAAGGCCGCTACTCGGCCCTAAGTGTTTTTTGCACATAAATCGAGTAAATCTCATCCGATTTTGTTAGTTTTTGTTTCGTTTCGTTTGAGAGATAATTGAATACCGAAAAGAACGTGGCGAAAAAAGTTTCAAATTGGGTCCCTTGGACTAAGGCCACTACTTGGCCCTAAGTGTTTTTTGCACATAAATCGAGTAAATCTCATCCGATTTTGCTAGATTTAGTTTTCTATGGAAGGTAATTGAATACCGAAAAGAACGTGGCTAAAAAAGTTTCAAATTTGGGCCCTTGGACTAAGGCCGCTACTCGACCCTAAGTATTTTTTGCACATAAATCGAGTAAATCTCATCCGATTTTGCTAGATTTAGTTTTCTATGGAAGGTAATATAATACAGAAAAGAACGTGGCGAAAAAAGTTTCAAATTTGGGCCCTTGAACTAAGGCCGCTGCTCTGCCCTAAGTGTTTTTTGCACATAAATCGAGTATATTTCATCAGATTTTGCTACTTTTTGTTTCGTTTGACAGATAATTCAATACCGAAAGAAAATTGGGATAAAAAAAGTTGTAAATTCGGATTCCTAAGATTACATCGTAAACTTTTGTTTTATACTTGAGAAGTACTTCGTACGGGCTTTTGTAATTGCGCTAAGCGCAATTTTAAAGATGAACGCTTACAGTTTACAATTTGCAAAAATAGACAATGATGTCAAGTACGCAATAAGGTTACGGAAGCATTTTGATATCGGACGAATAAGGGTTACGGGCTTATTAGGGCTATGGACGTATAATGGTTTCGGGCTAAATAGGTTTACGGGTCGTACGGGGCTCAGTCGTAGCAAACGTTCCGACTGTTCTGATGCCTTGTTTGTGTTGTATGGTTAACTATCTGTCTTTATAAAGGAAACACAGTGCCCGATTGCTTTTCTTTAGTCAGAAAATTGTTGGGTCAGCGTATAAAGCAATTTATTGAAAATAAATTAATTCAATATCTTTCTAAAACAATTTTTCCTAAATACATATTTACAGTTGATGGTGCACAAACCATTGCAGTAAATATGAAACGGTTTTCGTGGATGGAACACGATAATCGGCATACGTTTTTATTTGTGGGGAAGCAGATACTCTGAAAGTCATTCCTTTGCCTTTTAGTGCCTAGGTTGAGAAATTGAAATAAGACGAAAAATGTGAACGGAAAATCTTTCTCTTAGAAAACACTTGGTTGATCTTACTTTCATTGCATCCTCATCTGTTGTATCATCTCCAGCAAAAACGGCTTTTACGTGCGTCGCCCAATCACTACCAAATTTATCTTTCAGAATTAACAGAGCCGCTTCGCCTTTATTCCAATGTACTGGGGGTTTTGCTTCGATTGCCAAATGAGCTTGGCTATCAACATAACCAAAGGACTGAATTATTTTTCTAGCATCAGCGGATAGTTCTTGGTGTAATTCTTCAGGTACTCCCCGATAATGATATGACAACGATGCCAGTTTATTTTCAACCCATCCACCTCGCTTTCCCACCTAAAAATTATCCAATTTTAGCATTTCTGTGCAATCTTGTAGGAATGTTAACAAGTGTTTGTACCTTTTCTTCCAGTTCTTCAACCATTTTCGTAAAATTACTTTTGAGCTCTGCTGACACTTCATATTGAAATCTTGAACCATTTGGATATAAAATCTCAAGACCGTGATTGCCCGCATATGTTAAATTATCGAACGGAACTTTCGCTTTGACATCGTCAACGGCTCTACCAGATATGACAGCCAAAAATACATTCGGTTGTGTTGATAGTTTCTTTAATGCGTCTCTCGATTCTGCTTCCATAACAGTTAAAGAGGGATGAGAAGCTAACGGAGCCAATGTTCCGTCATAGTCGAGTAATATGGCGATGCTGTCATCTTTTTTAATGAAGCTGGAAATTGAATGTTTACGAAATGCTTTATTGATGGATTTCATCGGGAAAATGGAATATTGAATTATTTCAATCTAAGAGTAAGAGATTAAAATAGATAGTTAGTTAATCAGCTATCTCCTTAATAATAATAAGAGATTAAAAAACTGTGACGACTTTAAGCTTCAACTTTGCTACACTTTTATCACTTTTAAAAATTGTTGTGAATCAACGCACTTCGCAATGAGTAGTACCAACGCCATTAGGCAATCCTAAGACAGTACTACATAGAGTACTAAAACGGGACAGTGTATCAAACAAATTTTTGATTTTGACTTTATAAAAAAATCTGGAAGAATTTTTCATACAAAATAGTACTTTATTTGGCAGCTGTCGAAGTGCGTTGTGTAAATAGAAGAAATCGACAACTGGACTGTTGTTTCGATTATACTATACTAGTGGATTATGGTTCTTCGGCCATACAAACTTCCAAGGTAAATATAGTGAGGAGGTAATGCCATATATAACCGAATCAGATGTGCGGTGGCACGAAAGTTCGATATAAACGCCATCTCATCCCTTCGTTGAAAGCAAAAAATGGAATAGAAAGTCGGGCCATCTGTTGTGAGATAGCAAAAATATTTTTGTGAAATACAAGTAAATCGTAGTCAACCATTTTAAAAAAAGATGTCATTGGCATCGAACTTATGTGCTAGGCCGCGCGTCTGAATGGCATTACCTCCTCACTATATTTACCTTGCAAACTTCCCTCTAGTGCCAAAGCACCGTTCAGTTAATTGTTCAATTTCTTTTTAAATAGTTCTGTACACAGTTTGAGAAAAGGTGTAGATTTCTTTTGTAACCAAATTTTTTCAATTTTTAAACGAGAAAACTCCAAACTTCATTTGAATCAAAAATTATTTCCATTTGTCTTTTAACAAATTTAACTATATAAACACATCAGTTGTTTTGAAGTGTCTAAATAATAATATTCTGAACAGTCTCACAGCCTGTATTGCATGTTTTTCTCGAGGTTTTTCTCCTCAGAATAATTGACTTGCACACATTACATACAGTTCATCTATAATAATCGGATCGTTGTTATAACGTGATACGAATTATGTGAACATCGCATATAATATATACAAGTCTCTATGAATAGGTTCGATATAACTATTATAATGTATATATATTATATAACTTAGAATTTTTAGAAATATCGAACATATTAAGCTGATTATAGATTTCGACATTTTTGTTTGAATAGTGTAATGTATATCACTCACCTTGACAAATGCACATCAATGTCTTCATATTTCTCGATTGTGGTTACTTCCTGCATTCTCGCGTTAACTAGTGCACATACAAACACAATACAGATCGCTGAAAGATTAATTCAGAGTAAACTGATTGATTTTATCTGGATGATCGACGATCAATTTTCTTTTCTTTGTTTTTAATTGAATTTTGATATTTCCGCACAATGAATAAAAAGTACTGATGGATAGATTATAGGCAGGAGTATGAGTATCGGACGGATCCACAAATTGCCTTTAAATTCGAGAAGTATTATTATAGACGAAATACGATAATGTACAGCACTATAAGGTTGAACTTGAACTAAATGGTGCACCAATAAATAACAGTTATATGTTTTTGCCGATTAATAATTCGATAACGAAAATTAGTCTTTTTTTTCTAGTTTGTGGTTTTAAATGGGCAAACATGCAATATTGATTGTTGAATGCAATCTAAGTCCTGTGTTCGTTACCTAACCGGAACCGATTTCGTTTTGTGTCAACTTTAAAGTTCTTCAGTATAGAATAACAACTGATAACAGATAATCTTTAGTTTTTGTACAAATATTTTCTGTGCCATAAATTCGTTACATTGACTAGCAAACACACAAAACATTCATTTCGATGTGTGGGATATTATTTTATCTCGAACTACAAAACGAAAGGTCAATCTTGTTATTAACCGTCTTTTTCTCGTTTAGAAAACTGAAACACATTTAACGCAACACAATTATATATTAGAGATTATATTAGGACAATTTCAGTTATATTGCCATTTAATATTCAAACGTGTGTATTTACACTACTGAACACAACAAAATCGCGAAAGATGCGCAGTTTTGGCTACATTCCAAGCTCGAAATTATTCGCGATTCTCACACATAGATCCATGCCCAATGTTGCTTTTTCACACTTTTCATTCCATCAGCTGTTTGTAGTGCATATGTTGCATGTGACTATTGACTATCAAAAACTGAAACGAAATTGCGTACAGAATTTTTGACTTCTATACCTCAACAACAAAGAAAAAAAAACAATTTGACAAGGTTACCAGCGTGCAAATGTATTTTATTGAACAAAATTTTCAGCACTGCAATCTGTTTGGTTCAATGTCAGGTCCTTGACCTATATTCCTATATTTTGTTCTAGCGGTTCAATGCTGGGGAATCGGATATTTTTGCTTTTTGGTGTATATGAATAGTTCAGTGTAGTTTACGCAATTATACCTCCCTCAAATGAGCGTTTTGATAAAAATGCTGATTGAATGTTGATAGACATTTTTCGTCATAAGTAAAGATTTTCTATTCAGTCAGGCGGACCAAAAACGTCTTATTCTCTCACCAGATAGAGAGCCAAAACGAAAATGATTTTTCCACTTTTTCGTCTCAGTTGTTTCAACTTATGTTTGGAATATTATATGTTACTATATCATGTGTCGGTGCCTAAAATGGGGGTTTTACAGAAATTTTCTCGCGTTTTCGGCTCCTTACATGAATAGTAACGTGCGTATCTGTCTTGGCCGGTGGTTTTTAGGCATATTACTATTTAAACTCATCAGCTAGCACTAACATGGTTATTTATGACATCGAGTGCAATGTACTTAATTAGGCTCAAGATGTGTAATATGACATGAGGTCGCAGTTTTGTGTCATAAAATACATAGTGAGCTTAATAAAGTACTTTGCACCGAGATTTATACAACGATTTATCCAACAGAGGCATCTAAATCTAAAGCTTGCAAATTTTGCATATTATGATGCTGAGTTGCATAATACGCCTCTTGGTCAGCTTGAATTTAAAATGGTATATGTTGCTAGGACCGAAAAGGTATGTTTTTGACCACGGTGGTCTAAGGACACCGCTACATCCTCGGACGTATACACATGAACCACCTGACCATATTATATAATATTGCTGTTGATATAAATATGACTGTCGTGACGACAGTCGTCTGTGAAACGTTAATTAATATGTATCAAATATGGACATGAAAGGAGGCAAAACTTTTGCAACTATTTAAAAGAGATGGTTTCGAAAGACTGGAAGGAAGGAAACAAGGGACAAAATTTGTTGTTTCAGAAAATTCTTCAAATTAAAAGATTCCACTGTTTGTGTGTTACGAAATCAGCTAATTTTCTCAAACTATGACCACTATAGTTTGAAAAAATTAGTTTATGCTAGGATACAATGCAAAAACGTATCGCGGATTCTTTGGAAAAACTTTGAATTTTTTGAATTTTTTATATATATACCTAGAAAGAACTTCGACCCTAGAAACCAAAACCACTTTCAAAAAAATTCTTCGAAGCTTGTGTAGCGAGCGAGAGGTCATCAAAAACCGAAAACTTTCACTTTTCTTACAAAAATTTCTCCAGTTACACGAGCCGTACAGGGTCGTGTGGAGTGTCATTAGAAATGTACTATTGAGCAGAATGGGTCCACACTGAAGGGGGCTGGGTAGGTAGATAGGGTAGCGTTTGATTGCATATGAACGGAAGGTAGTGGCCCGGGTCATAATGCCAGGCGTGTAACTGTCTATCTATCAAGTGCTCTTTTTACGTCCCCGTCGTAGTCCCCGGGAACTCATTCTCTTAGGAGCTTGTGCTAAACTTAAGAGTTCTACCTGAAGGTCTGCCTACGGGCTGGAAGGGAAATTGTGTAGTAGGTTGGGCGTATGGTTAACAGCCAACACCGTCAAAAAAGCTTCGTTATGAAACTAACAGCAAGGCCTCGGATCGGACAGGAAAATCGACATCGACCAACGCTACGAAATGGACTTATGGATATCGACTTAAATTTAGCAACATGGAATGTAAGAACTTTGTTGCGACCGGGTGGTTTGAGAACTTTAACTGATGTTCTGAGAAAAGGAAGATTTAATATAACTGCGGTACAAGAGACAAGGTGGCCTGATGCAAACCTATTGAAAAGTAAGGAATATTCATTCTACTACAGTGGAAAAACGAACAAGTCAGGGGAGTTTGGCACGGGCTTCGTTGTGATCGGAAAAACAAGGGACGCTGTGATAAGTTTTCAACCATTCGACGAGAGATTGTGCTCTCTACGCATTAGAGGCAAATTCTTCAATATTACCCTCATTAATGCGCACGCACCCACAGAAGAAAAGGATGAAGACACGAAGGATGAGTTTTATGAAAAGTTGCAATGGATATATGAACGAAGTCCTACCAGAGACATTAAGATTATTCTTGGTGATCTTAATGCAAAAGTTGGGAGAGAGGAAATATATCGGCCAACGATTGGAATGCACAGCCTTCATGAAACATCAAACGATAATGGGTGCCGTCTGATTGATCTTGCGGTATCTAACAACATGGTTATCAGTAGTACCTGCTTTCCCCATAAAAACATTCACAAAGCCAGTTGGATATCTCCGGATGGCTCAACAGCGAACCAAATAGATCATGTGCTCATCGATGCACGCCACAACTCTAACATCCTTGATGTACGAAGCTGCAGAGGACCGAACATTGACTCTGACCACTACCTGGTTAGGGTGGTCTTTCGAGCTAGGATCAGGGCTGAGGTCAAAAACAGAGAGGTGGTGAGGAGATTTGACACCGATAAGCTGAAGAACATGGACACAAGGAGACTGTATGTGGAGAAGCTAGAGGAACGGATAATTGCAGATATGGAGTCAGAACCGGCAACAATTAATGATACATGGAGCAGGATTAAGCAAGAAATAGAGAGTGTTGCAACAGAGAACATTGGGTGGAAAACTGGAGGTATTCGAAATGATTGGTATGACGACGAATGTAAGCTTGCAACACAAGCGAAAAACGATGCAAGGTTGAGGACTCTGCAAACTGGAGCAACACGGTCAGCCACATTAGAATATCGAACCAAACGTAACGATGAGCGAAAACTTCTCCGAAAGAAAAAAGCAGAAAGTGAAAGGAAGTTTTTCGTTGAAATACAAAATTTAGCAGAAACAAGTAAAAAACGTTAAAAACGGATACAGTCAACAGCCCCAATTGTGCAAGGATTCAAATGGTGTAGTGCTAGCAGAGGAGAGACAGTGCATGGAAAGATGGACAGAATTTTTCAAGAGCCTGCTATGCCAGAGTCAAACAGTAACAACAGAAGAAGTAGCGGAACCGGATTCACAATTGAGCGCACAAGGTGTGGCGGAACCTACACTGGAGGAAGTTAGGGCTTCTGTTCTCAAGCTCAAGAATAACAAGGCCCCTGGATCAGACAATCTACCCGGAGAACTTTTTAAATATGGAGGTGATGCGCTGTGTTCACGGTTACATGAGCTGATTGTGAAGATTTGGGAACGTGAAGAAATGCCAGAAGAATGGGAACTCGGAATCATTTGTCCAGTGTATAAGAAGGGTGACAAATTGGAATGTAGCAACTACAGAGGAATTAATCTATTGAACACAGCGTACAAAATATTTGCGGATATTTTACGGCAGCGTCTCATGGCGTATTCGGAACCAACAACTGGTGAATATCAGGGTGGATTCCGCAACGATCGCTCAACAACAGACCAGTTGTTTAGCATCAGACAGATCATGGAGAAATGCAGAGAGTTCAATGTTGCTCTACACCATTTGTTTGTTGATTTTGAAACGGCATATGACAGGGTTTTTCGGAGGAAACTATGGAATGCGATGGTGGAACTTGGTTACCCCAAAAAACTTATTCATTTAGCTAGAATGACTCTGTCACATGTGAGAGCCAAGGTCAGAATTCGGAACAATCTATCTGTTACCTTTGAAGCCTTGGAAGGACTTAGACAAGGCGATGGACTGGCAGCTCTTTTCTTCAACATTGTTCTTGAGAAGGTGATAAGAGAGAGCGGCGCAGAAACCAGCGGTACAATCTTCAGAAAGTTGAGTCAGTTGTTAGGATATGCTGATGACCTAGACTTAATTGGACGGAACATTGACATCGTTAAAGAGAATTTCACGAAAATTGAAGATAGGGGTGCTGAGTTCGGTCTCAAGGTCAGTGAGAGAAAAACCAAGTACATGACAACTTCATTGTCTGATGGCAGACCAACGGATCATACGCTGGAGGTGAATGGAAAACACTTCGAGACTGTCGACAGCTTTATTTACCTTGGGTCGCTGGTCAATAGTGATAATAGCATCGGTGAGGAAATACGTAGAAGGGTAACGCTTGGTAACAGGAGTTACTACAGTCTTCAAAAACTCATCCGGTCAAAAACACTCAACCGCAACCTTAAGTGCGAACTGTACAGATCGCTGATTCGACCAGTTATAGCATATGGATCGGAAGCTTGGTGCATGACACAAAGTGACGAACAGACACTTTTGGTTTTTGAAAGGAGAATTCTTCGATCAATTTTTGGAGGTGTCAATGTGAACGGCAAGTGGAGAAGAAGATACAACCATGAGCTGTATCAGCTTTACAAGGAGCCCGATATAGTCAAATTCATCAAAATCAATCGAATAAGATGGCTCGGTCATGTACAAAGAATGAACGAGGAACGTGTACCACTGAAACTGCTAAATACAAATCCCGATGGAAGCCGCAGGCCAGGAAGACCGAGAGCGAGATGGAAAGATGCAATTGAGTCTGATCTGAAAGTACTAGGAGTGAGCGACTGGAGAACGTTGGCGCGGAATAGGTCCGATTGGAGAAGATTGCTGGAAGAGGCCAAAACCAATAGTAGGTTGTAGTGCCCCCCTAAGTAAGTAAGTAAGGGTCCACACTGAAATATGTGCAGGCTAATTTTTCAACCGAAGACTTACACGGTTCTTACAGAAATTTCTCGAGGTAGACAAAACGTACATGATTTTGTGGGTCGTCATTTGAAAGGTAATTTTATGTGCATTTGGGTCAAATAGGGTCTTATGGTGTTTTTGATGCATCTACGATGAAATAGAAGTTGAAATTTTTAAAGAAAAATGCAAGTTTTCGGTTCTTGATGACCTCTCGCTAGCCACACAAGGTTCGAAGAATTTTTTTGAAAGTGGTTTTGGCTTCTAGGGTCGAATACCTTTCTAGGCACATATAAAAAGTCCACTGGAAAATGCGTTCGATTTCGGTAGGCTGTTTTTCAAAAGAATCCCTCATCACTTAATTAATGAAAGTAATCTTCTTAATTAAAAAAAATATATTTGTTTATTGGTTGGTAGTAACTAACTTACCTTTGTTCACTATTCCCACAAGTATTCCCATTATAATTTGAAAAGTGATTCAGCTGGAGTTCTAGCCGTGATATTATAGGTTTGAAGTAACTAATCACTTATTTCTTAGTTTTGTTTTCATTAGATTATTATATCTTTCACATAAACACAAACCCCATCGATTAACTTGTAAGAATCTATTCTATAATCAAGCTAACTGAATAATAAGCACTTATCGATTGATCCACTTCCTTATACATGTGACATCGTAATAAAATATTTAAAAAATGAAAAAAGTGATAAGCAAAAAAGAGTTGTGCTCGATATTATTTCGCAAAAAGTAAAAAAGCGAGCCTTGAATCTCTGAATTTAGTCACAAAATGTTAACGGTATGCGGTTAAATATAAACTGTGCTCAATTGGTCCGGATTGATCTCGTTTTTATACAGATTTACTTATCGATATTTTCAATTTTTTAATCAGAATAAAAAAAATGAGATAGTCTGTGACGTATTATGGTCAAACAAACGATTTTCTTTGTTATCTCAAAGGAGCTTTGAAAAGGAGCTAACTGATGTGTTTTAGGTCAGAATTGAAGTAACATTTCCGCAGGCATTTCCGCCCCTATGGGACTTAAATCATTACTGCGTCGACTGCGGCAAAAATAATTAGGGTGAACTGACTGTCATTTTTTAAATTATAATTCCGAGGGGGCAACAGCTATTTTTTCTCTTGATTTCCTTAATTTGTCATTTGATTTGTCAGGTTGGGTGGACTGTTTCCAGACTATGAAAAACAGATTTAGTAATCCCTTCCTTACGTTGCAAATAACTTAAACCTCATCATCATGCCAGCTAAGAACATATTCAATACGTTTGGGTCCTAGCTTGGATACGTCAGACAGCTACATTATTTTCTAGTCTGTGAAGGTAACGTGAACCCCAGTTTCCTTTCGCAAGCTACAGCTATATTTGGGATCGGTAGAAATTCCCAATTTCGGCAAATGTTTATTCAACCCACATCACCAGTTGATCGCTGCTATCATTCTTCGTGTGTACAGCAAGGGAGAATTTCAACGTTCAGCTCTGGTTTTCATAAATTTGACTTTGAAAGTCGTAAACATTTTCTCATCTGACAATTCAATACTGAGTTTAGCGGCAAACTTTTACCGGGGCCGAGTTGCCAATAAACGTTAACGTTGTTAGATCTTGTATAGTTCTGTTGTAACACCGAGGGGGAAACAACAAGAATGGTGGGACAGGTTTCGGTTGAATAAAGATAAATAATGAGCGAATAAATGGAAATGCAAGCCAATAATGGGGAAATCGTAGGCGAATAATGGGCGAACGGTCGAACAGTGGGACGAGTCTTTTCACTGTTGTTTTCCCCTCGTATAACACTGTATAACACGGAGGATATGCCCGACATAACTGTTGATGAAGTCAAGGCCGCAGTAGCCGAGATGAAAAACAAAAAGTCTCCCGGAGAAGATGGTGTTCCAGTGGAAGCCATTAAACTGGGTGGAGACTCCTTATTAAAGGCAATCACGGCTTTGTTTAATAAATGTCTCCAATGGGAAGAAGTACCAGAAGCCTGGGAAAATGCGGTAATTACATTGCTGCATAAAAAAGGAGACATAACAAAGCTGGAAAATTACCGGCCCATAAGCCTATTGTCAACACTCTACAAGTTGTTTATGAAAATCATTACGAAGAGGAACACTAACAAGTTCGACTTCTACCAACCTGTTGAACAAGCTGCTTTCAGATCTGGTTTCAGCACAAACGACCATTTGCAGGTGATGAGAACGCTTATTGAGAAGTGTCGTGAATACAACATCGACATAGTCTTGCTATTCATAGACTTCGAAAAAGCTTTCGATTCAGTGGAAACATGGTCGATATTGGACGCATTAGACGAATGTAGAGTAGACTCAAGGTACTCCAACACAATTCGATATGTGTACAAAAATGCTACTTCATGTATAAAACTTCATAAGAGCACGGAGAAATTCAGAATCGGCCGAGGTGTAAGGCAGGGTGACACTATTTCACCGAAATTATTCACGGCGATTCTGCAGAGTGTTTTTAGGAAGTTAAACTGGAGTAAAATGGGAATAAAGATAAATGGAGATTACCTGAGCAAGGTCAGGCTCAGCTTATGCTACAACAGTTAAGTGAAGAGGCAATCAAAGTTGGCCTCAAGATGAACTTATCGAAAACAAAAGTCATGACCAACATCAGGGACGATAGAGAAATCAAAATTGGTGACACTGTCATTGAACGAGTCGACAGCTATGTATATCTAGGACATAAACTGAAGTTAGGTCTGGACAACCAGACTGCCGAAATAAGACGTAGGATTGGTCTTGCATGGGCAGCGTTCGGAAAACTCAGACTAATTTTCAAAAGCAAAATGAATAATAGTCTGAAACGCAAAGTTTTCGACACTTGTGTCCTTCCAGTGCTCACTTATGGAGCGGAAACGTTAACTTTAACGAAAGCATCCGAAGATAAATTGAGAGTGACACAAAGAGCCATGGAACGGAGTATGCTTGGAATAACACTCAGAGACAGAATGACGAATCAATGGATTCGACAACAAACCAGGGTCGTTGATGTCATGGAAAGAATAGCATCTCTGAAATGGAGCTGGGCGGGACATATTGCAAGAAGGACAGACGAACGTTGGACCAAAAAGATCATGAACTGGCGACCATATAAAAGACGAGCTATAGGTAGACCACCAGAGAGATGGACAAACGGAATTAAGAATATTGCAGGTACAAACTGGCAGCAAATGGCAATGGATCGTACGAAATGGAAAGAAGTTGGAGAGGCCTACATCCAGCAGTGGATAGAAACAGGCTGAAAAAGAAGAAGAAGAAGAAGATAACACTGTATACCAAAGAAGTGTTAAAAAAAAACTCGGTGCCTAAATCATTTTACGTTTTTTTTAATTTAAGCTCACTCCTTCACTTAATTTTTAAAGAATGTACGAAACATTTATGTACCACGAATTAGTGGAATCATGGAATAGTTACATCATCAAAAATCGCAACTCTTTCTTTGCGATAAGTAAAAGACTATAGAGTAAATTGGCCAGTTACGAGAATTGAACGAGAAAATCTAATCACATAAATGTGTGCGTTGTGCGTGAAGAGAGATTCGTAACTAAAATTGAGGGAACCCTTAGGGACCATTCACAAATTACGCACGCTCTTAAGGGGGGAGTGGGGGGGGGGGGTTTGACAAAAGCGTACGCTTCATACATTTTTGAAATTTTCTCCATACATTTTCGCGTGCAAGGGGGGAGGTTGGTCTGAAATTTCGAATTTGGTGCGTGCGTAATTTGTGAATAGCCCCTTAACTAGCCTAAACAGGTAAACAGGTGTTTACTCTAGGTATGGTCTAGTAGTCATACACGCCGTAACAAACTCATTCATTGTTCATAGATTTTCACAGTTCTTAAAAAAGAGTGGGTCCTGCAGAAGAAGGACACACCTTTCAAATTACAAACAGTAGATCATATATTTGCAATCATTCATCCAATGGCCAATCATTACTTGAATTCGATCCTCTTAACGAAATACTCATACGTCTGTTTAGTCTCATTGGATAAGTAATACAAATGGATGGCGTTGTACACCGCTTCGGTCTTGCTAGAATTGTTCCGTCCGTACAAGCTCGCGATCGGAACGGTTCGCCCTGACCCGATTCTGACGGTCTCATATCCTTATTGTCGTCGGAACGAAAACATTCATCGCTCTTCTTAAAATTATCCGATTGCGAAGAGCGTTTTTCCCTGCGAAAACTATTACTAAAATAGAATCGTCCATGATCCGGACTTGTCACGAACCATCCACCATTTTGTACATCGCTTCTGGAACGTTTCAACTTTGGACATTTGTTAAATATTCGCCAATATCTGCACACATCTTCGAACACGTTACACACCTGTTTACAATTGCATCAACTCAATTAGAAAGTTTTAATATTCGATTGGGCACAATGCACATACCTCTTCATAACTTTCTCGAACAGAAATTTCATGGAAACTTTCGCAAGAAATGTCTTTGTAGCGCTTATGACCCTCATCCATCGTTACCATTCTATCGCCATGTTGATCAGTTTTGTTGCCGACCAACAAGACTGGAGCATTTAAAATAAAATCCTAAAATAGACAATAGCATAGCTCGATCTTTCTATATATCAGCAGCTGATTGAAACTTACCTTCAAAGTTAGATCCTTGCACATCTTTTTTCTTCGTTTCGCATACGTTATTAAGAATTTTAGGCGATTAGTATCATCGAAGCTGCATTTATCTGTCACAGAATACATTAAAATAAAAGCGTCTGCTCTCTTTAGGTCAGCTTCGAGCATATGTTCAGGTTTCTATTGTTAGAAAAAGCGGTTTTGCTAGATCCTAATCGAATTGGCTGATAAAGAATTCAACTATTTACATCTGGTAGTCCTGAGCCATCTATTAACTGGAAAAAAATTTCTTCGTTGTCAACATGGTAACGGAATGCATAACTTTTTGGTGCGTTAGGATCATAATCTCCAATAAATCTTTTCGTGATGAATCGAACAATCATTGCTGAAAGAATCATAAACTCAAATAAATATTATTGACTTGCACTTAAACATAGTTGTTCATGATGAAAAATTAATTCGGATAAGAGGTTCGAACGTTGGTAATTACTGTACTTTGACCTCGCATCTTACACTTATCAGTATTTTACTTGTTTCATTCATGAATGTAACTAACTTTCGCCGGTGCTGCAGGTAAATACATATTTGATATGACCGAAGCGCCATTTGCATTGACGTCAACTTATAAATCGCGTACACAATAATAAAAATCGTTTATGAGTAATGACTTCCACTAACAACTACTACTGGAACACTACTGAGAACTTTCAGGATGATATTGAGTTAAATCTACGCTTCTGTGCTCAATGGAGTTGTATGACGAAGTAGTGAGATTCGAAATTTATAAAAGAGTCTTTATTTTAGTAGAATCTCTTTGCACAGACTGTTAACAGAGGTCACACGCCACCTGAGAAAATGAAATTTCCTACTTTTCCCAAGGTTAATACAATGGACCGAAAAATCTTGTAAAGCCAACGCTCCAGTAAGTTAATACAAAAGTTTCAGCTGAGAAAAAATAAAGAAAAACAAACAAAATGCGTATGTTCAATCTATTGCGAAGAATATATAGTTGGAACCGTGACGAAAAAATGCTCATTTTTTCCCTTTTATTTGTATAATATGTGTTTTGATTGTAATGCGCAACAAGTAGTGATGCTAATCGAGACATTGGAATACGTGGGTCAAGCATGCGTATGCTGACAAAATATAAATACAATTCTACTTATTCACGAAGGCTCTTTCATAACGAAACGTAACTTTGAACAGTATCACAACTATGATAGTCTGTTTATGCGTAGTTAAAAATGTATACAAAAGTGTGCGCGTCGACCAGAAGTGATCGGTCAACGCACTTCAATAACTGGCACAAGAACTGAATTTAAATAAGAGGCCTCTACAACGCAGTAATTCTCATTAAATTCATTTTTTTTTATGTTGAAATATGCCACTGCGGTACTGACATTTCATACAAAGTAAGAGACCCAAAAAAATTTGTTCTTGTGCCTGTTATTGTAGTGCATTGGAACGGCCCTCCTAACTGACAAAGTCGACATCGTTCGGTTACTGAACCTTCACTGATTTTAATGAAGTGAAAAAGACGAAATGTAACAAAATAATGTCCATTAAATGAATAAATCTACTCAAATACAATTAGACGTCATAGTTAACCTCTCACAGACAGCAAGTAAAACTATCGGATCTATTACTTCTTTGATCTAAGTACTTTCAAGAGATGGATTTCAAGTCATGTAGTTACTTCATTTTTTTAAATGCATTTTGTTACTTTATATAAAATTCAAAAATATGAGTTATGATGCAGATGAGACGATTGTCGTCGATAATATAGATCAATATATTAGAAATTAATTCACTGAACTTGTTAACTAAGCACATGTCATGCAGTCCTTATCAACAAAAAAGCGTATAAAGTGCAACCAGGTCAAAATAAAAAACGATCAGCAAAATTAGCGAAATATTGAACTCGTAATTATACTTAAACAATAAAATTAGAATAAATCGATATTTTATATAATTAAGTTAAAGTTACCTCAACAGACAGTCTCTCAAACCAACAGAACAGGTAATTTAACTAAATTGTGGGAAATAGAAACAAAGGTACTGTCCGATTGCATTTTTGTGTAAAATTTTAATTTTTTTTTCTGTACAGTCCTGGCCATTTTCAAAACCCATCAACGGCTAAACCCGCTAAAATTCGGTGAAAAATTGATGTACCCTACTTTATTGTCAAGCTTCCACTAAAACTGGAATGTTCATCATTCAAGTTGTTTGCGTTTGGTTTAAGTTGATTAAGATCGGGCAGTCCGCTCATCTCTACATAATAATACTACAAATGAAATTGCGCAACTCTATAGGTCGCATGTTTTATAATAACTCGTCATGTCGATCGTTACCCTATCAATAAAATTTCACTTTTCAGCAAATTTTCGTCTATAAAAGATAACGTTGTTTCGTCCCCGTTCAGTAGTGATATAGTGGTACTACACGAGTAGTAATGTTACAACAAATAATGAAGTGGAGCTGTTTCTTGGCTTTGATCTCAAGTGAGTTAAATATTTCCTTAAAGAACATTTTGGTTGTAGTTCGTAACAAAATGTGTCAATGGCAAGGTGTACGATGAAAAGCAATTTTCGCCAAATTAACAGTGAAAAATAAATTGAAAATTGCTTTTGAATAAAAATCACATTGAAACGTGACACATGAAAATTACTAAACGGTTCACCATGGACAAATTTTGGGACTAACTTCTTATAAGAAATAATCGATTTTTTGAAAACTTTTTTTAAATTGTTTGATCAGTTGGTCTTGTTGCTGGAGAAGGAGCATGGAAACACGATCATGAATACAAATACAGATTCGTGTATAAGACTTTCCTGAAAGAACCAACATCAAAAATATTAGGATTTGTATCAAGCGTTGGTTTAACTATCCACCCCCAAACGGATAGAGTTTTGATCGGTCGAATTACGGATGCTTCATCGAAAATACTAACCCACGACCAAACTCCGGATGAAAGAGACTCTGTTCCAACATTTGTGCCAATAGGCAAACAATTTAAATTTTTTTTGAAAAATGGTGTCATTGATTCGCTTTCTGTCGACCGTACCCTGACCACAACCGAAATCAACAGAATGAAGTTAATTGTTAGTCAATTCCAAGTCGACACAAAAGCCGAAAATGTTATAGAATCGATGAATAATCACCTTCCAGATGCGAATACTAATAATGCTCTATACACGACCATGGAAACAACTGTATCCGGAACGTGTGAAACTAGCTACGATATTTCTCGTCTCCCAGAATACTTGGCCTATGCAAATTACGGTTCAATTGCGTCACTGTCAAGATACGCGGTTGGAGACGATGTCATCGAAATTAAGAAGCATATCAATACCAAGAACTGCGAGGAGCTGACTGGAACTGACTTTATGGATATTGTCAGTAAGAAAAATGATAGAGATTCGATTGTTTCGCGTGACACTCGTATCATAATTACTGGTTCACTGGACAAGTACATCATCCATTCGTCAGAATACTACAATCAAATGTTAGACATAAATAATTATGTGTATTTGTCGTTGGAATCGCTGAAACGTACTAACGATAATTCAGATTATACCTACGGAACCCAGTCGGACAATATGTTAAACATTGGGAATTTGGTTTATCAATAGGGTCCTGGAAAAAGCCGCATGGATGAAAAGCACATTTAAATTTTGGACAGTAATTCTTTCAAAATATTTTTTTATTTAAATAAAAAACAATTTTTTAAAATTCAAACTGAAAACTAAAATGGCATTAAAATTGAAAGTAGCAATGGCACATCCAAGGCAGTATACTCAATGAAAGTAGATAAGTAGGTATGGCCAGTCCATACAGGTCGGAGCACATACGAACTTGCATGGCGCAACCTCAAACGAACTCATTTCTAGTGGAAATTTGCACTAGAAATGAGTTCGTTTGAGGTGGCGCCATGCAAATTCGTATGTGCTCCGGCTAGAACAAATTTGAACGTTTGGCCATACCTATCTATTTACTTTCATTGAGTATACTTTGGGGAGGTCATGCAGATGCAGATACGCGGGTAATACACCACGTTGCATACAAAAAAATCACCACGCCATACAAATTCCATTTTGGTGTGGAAAAGGTGTGTTCTCGCGTATCTAATAAAATGGCGATCTGCGTGACCTCCCCAAAGTATACAGCCTTGGGCACATCAGCATAAGAAAATTGGAAAGCTGCGTTCAATGCCGAATCAGTTTTATATTGAAATATAAAAAAAAAAATTAATAAGTTTATGACTCGAGTTGAGGGAGTAGGGAACGTTAGATTTTCTGAACAGACAAAGCACTCTCAAAGACAGTGAAACGAAAACCAAAACACAAACGGAAGGGGCAAGTTTGACAGTTTCACTAAAAAAAATTAAATTCTGACTACAATCAAAGCACTGACAATGATTTTAGTTAAACCAATATTGTCATAGCGCATGATCTCAGGCGTCCAGTAAATTAGTTGTTTTCTCAATCAGTCCAATATTTTCCGAGCGATAAGACTTTGACATCACATTTTCAAATTCTTATCGCTTGGTCTGATTGAGAAAACAATTAGTTTACCGGACTCCCTGAGACCATGCGCTACACAATGGCGTTTTATTTAATTATTTAATTTCTAGATCGCGTAGGTACTAGAGTAGGACGATTTTTGTGCTATGCATGCACGCACAGTTCATCCTACGTTCAATCCGTTCAATATTCACCTCTTTATGTAGCTCACACGAAAGAGTTCAAATCCGACAGAAAAATCATCCAGAAAATAACCTTCCACTTCTTCCATACAAACACGAACTTTTGTTGTTTCAAAGTTCATGTCTTTGTCAATACTCAGAACTACATTTTCTATTTGGCTTTTTTTTTCGCATAAAAATTAATCTGATCCTGTTGCAAACAGTTTATTTACGTTGGTTTGATGCACTTATTTCAGAAATGTTGGAGAAGTGTGTATTTTAAATTGTATCAGGAAAATGTGTAAATAATGATAATTCATTCAAGGCGGGTGTATCCATCCATTTTTGCACATATATGTACATACACCTGGCTATATACAAAGTCATACATAGGAACGAATCGATTAAAATCGATTAAAATTGTGACACAAATCAACTGTTATTGTGTTCGAGGAGTTTTCAATCGTAGGATTGATCAAATAGCACAAAATGTGTCAATAGTAGCTGTTCTAAAAGTTCAAAGGGTGGTGCCACAATAGTGTATGCTGCAGCTAGATTGATTCTGAGGATTCTACTTAGACCATATATGAATGAGAGATATATACGACTTGTAGAAGAAAAGCTCAAAATCAGTGTTACCAACACAGGTTTTTTTGTCCCACGAATATTCGACTTTGTCGTATATATCACTCTTTCATATATGCTTAGACTCTGGACAACACGATAAAATATGCTCAATGAGATCTTCAACAGAACTTACACGCTCATATTTAGTTGACAATTAAAAGACATTGATGATTTGCTGAAAAGCAACTATTTTGGCGTTTTTTAAATACTGGATATCTTTCCACCAGAATCCTTTTTCAAAAATATACGACCGCAATAACGACCACTAATGTGTTAGCTTCCAACAGAAAAAAGATTTGGTTGTAGATGTTTGCACAACTCTGAGAAAACTGAGCAGTTTATGAAAATTTCGTTAAACCGCTTATTTTTCTCAGAGCTGGTCAAACGATTACAACAAAAACTAATTTTTATTTGAAGCTAACACATTCGTGGTCGTCATTGCAGTCGTACATTTTTCGAAAGGATTCTGATGAAAAAATATCATCAAAAATTAAATACGAGACATGCAAATGTAGGCTAAGCACCGATGACCCTTAAGGTCTGTCTTGCACCTCGGCATCGGTATTCAAATTTAAACAAATCTTTTACTTCCCATTGAATGCACTTGAACCAAAATGAAAATGAGTATACTTCGACATATGGTGAAAACTATTAAAAATTATGATAAGAGAAATTTGTCCTTACCCGTTTTGCCAACACCAACCTGACCGACAACCATCACTCGAAGCGGCCGTTGCTTTCCCATTCCAAGTATTGCAAACGATGATGATTTTGGGGATGTTGCTATCATTATAGTATTCGAAAGAGATGGTTTTCACTTCTCAATCTCTCATTTTCAATTCACATTTTTGTAAAGTTAAGTTTCACTTTCCCTTTAAGTTATTTCAACATTTTGGTTCTTTTCCGAAATTAACTTTGTCGAGACTAAGGTGTTCTCTAAACCACATCAGAAGACTTCAAATATTTATAGCTAATCCCGATCGTGAGATTGAAAGTCTTTACGCAGAATTACGAATGAAGGATTTTATTGAATCAAAATCAGCAAAATTTTGTGTGGTTTTCTGTTTAGTTAACGTGCGTGTGTGTGTGGCATTTAAAACTTATTTCCATCGCACATTTTTGAATTATTTTAATTCCAAGTCTTGGGTAATAATAATCGGTCGAGGTCTCGTCGCCTCATGGTTTCGATGTTCTGTTTTGTTTTGTATAAAATTTAAAAAAAAAAACGAGAGAATCGAAATAACGAAAAATGATTTTAATTATTCTCAGTCCATATCAATTAAAGATGACTTTGCCGATCTATTTTTGAAGGTTTTTAAGGTTTATACCATCAGTACACACATGCACACACACATGATGTTTGATTCATTTACGGTTTATTCTTCACAGCAAATAGTAAGGTACAATTGATACTTCACTCATTCGCAACTTCCGTTCATAATTAAAAAGAAAAAAATAATTGGCATCTTGCCCACATTCAAACTTAATGAAATAAATGATTAATAACTCAGTTATATAGTGTGAGGTCATCGATAATGACCAGATGGAATCACCCAAATAAACGTGTGAAATTGAATTGACTTCATAATTCGCACATTTACTATTTTAGAATGAGTGTAAGCAATAAGCTAATTGGCGTATCAAAATAAACTTAGTCGCGGTGCTATGTAAAAAGGAAAACGCTATAAAAAATCTTAAGTTGTTGTCTTGTTTTCTACAAGCGGTCTCACAAGTAGTATTTCATTTTCTACCCATTTGTCTCATTAAAACATGTAATTTCCTTAATTTTTTTATTTTACTTTCTAAGGATTTATTGTCAACTCTGTAGTATCTATCAAAACTATACCTCAGTTTGTATCGAGTTGTACCTTTGCATGTATGGTTTTTCCGTTTCAACTGTTAAAGCTATACGATTTGCATGACCCAAAGAATGATTTTTCCGTATCTAGGCTACACAAGGCTTTTTTGAAAAATATATTTTTTTTTTAAATTTTAATCGCTGATGGTTTGATAAAGCAAAATATTTTAGTAATCGCCGAGCACTTGCTGCGAAGAAACCACCCACAATTTATCACTAAGCAATTCGATCACTTTTATGCACGTTCATTTGACCACCTCTTTCACTTGAAACAATTTAACGTGCGATGCTGTTTACTAATCAAATAACAATAAATCAACACTTGTTCCTGATTACAATTTATAACCGTTTCTGCGGCGGAGACTTTTCTCCACCAGCCGAGCAACATGTTATAGCTACAGTTTTCAAGTTGTATATACATTTATTGCTTGCCCCATGCGAAAATTGATTCTTACATATCAATTTGGCCCCTGCGAAAATGATCGATTACATGAGGGATATTTGCGTGACACTATCGACAGGTAAACACTATTTTCGCAGGGTGCTCAGTCATTCACGGAAAACGAGCTTTCGTGGGGTGCAGCCAGATGAAGAAGAATTCATCATCTAAAATATTTTATGTCTTTCAACATAGAAACGAAAATAATTATTGATGTTTTTGGTTTCTGGACACAAATTTCGCAGAGGCCGCAGTGCCGGACTGGATCAAAAAAGCCCTTCGGGCATTGTATGAAAAAATTTGCCATTTCTTCAAACAAAAATTAAAGGGCCCTTCGGGAATCGCCCATAGGGCCAGTCCGGCACTGCAGAGGCGTGAGTTCAATGTAGCAAAGAAATTCAAATTATTATAAAAAAAAAAATCACAAAACTAAAAGTGTCGGCCATTTTTGTTCTAGCAATAATTTCAATGTTTGTAATGAACACATATGGCAAACACTTTAGTGGCGTACTTTTCACTTATTTTAGAAAACACTAAACACTTTGCTAACGTTAGACACAATTCACTTCACTTCACTGCAAAAATTTTAGTCTAAATAACAAAAACGACGAAATTATTGCTTTCAACAAGTGTAGTAACATACCTCGCCTTCGGCTCGGATATGTAAACTCTACACTTGTCTCAACTAACAGTTACTGAAACTTGTTGCTCAACAACACACTGGTGAGGTTGCTCAAAATTGTTCCCTCATGTAATGAATCATTTTCGCAGCATGCACTGTAACCTACTATTACTTCTGTTACTCTCACTCTGTTTTGAACAAAATTTTCAGAATCTTTTCAATGGGATATATGTGTACGTAGGTATAGTAGTGTAGAGAGTATTATACAATGATTATCCATATAAATATTTATGAAACTAAATACTCGTGTATACGTTTCATTGAACTAAATTAGCGTAAAAATGTAGTTGTGGGGGCTATTTGAAATGAAATAAAATTTTCCGACACATTGATGCAAATCTGTTACTTCATTATTTTTTGTAAAATTAACGTTGCAAGATTGGCAACCCAGATAAAACTTTGTTTTATCATGACCTCACGTAAGAAAGGGGCCATGACTCAGTTAAAAGTATGGGCAATGACATGTAGTGTTCTAGTGTACATTTTATTTGTCATGGAGAATTCGTGCATGAGTGGTATCGATTTAACCAATTTTAAGCTACCGTTCACACTTCTCACTTCAATACTTCTTATACTGAATTATTGTCAATCTATTATGAGTGATATCGCCAAAACTTGAACCAATTTTGGGGAAAATCAATACTTAGGTTCGGCGATCCGGGCGAGCTATAGCGCGTTGGATTCGTCTTTCAATTCTAGACAATACGTATCTTTTCCTTTTTGCTATTAATTGTGTACTTTTGGTGTAAATTGGTAAAATGCAGGCACATGTCATAGGGTAGGGAAAACACTTTTTTAGTATTAACTCGAGGTAGACGATTTTTTAAAAGTTGAAATGTTGTGCGAATGTGCGCCTCTAAAAGACCTATCATTAGAGTATAGGCACGAGTCGGTGCCACTGTACGTTCGGGAGTAAACAATGAAAGTATGGTCGATTTTCGCACAGTACTGCTGGCCTGCAACAGAACATTTCCGTGAAACCGACTATGGGGTGTTGTAGCTGGACACACTCACTATCATCCCACGTAAACTAAACCTCAGAAAAATTGTGTTGCATTCCAGGAAGTTGCACGAAGTAAAGAGTTGCCCAAACTTAACCAATTTTTTCATAGTTTCGAGTTCAACGAACGGCGTTAAAGTCTGATTGTGATCAAAAATTATCCTTAAGTTATGCTATTTGCATTTAGTGATCATATCATGAGGCCAGGAACGAACAATGCCATTATTCTTTGTCTATACATACCAGAGTGGTTTTTTTTCGTATGTCTGAAAATTTCAATTTCAAACCGCCTCAAAATATGGTATTAATTAGCTGATTCCAAAAATATGTTTTTTCTAATTTTTGGAATCATTTTAGTGATCCGGAAAAATCGTCAAAGTTTGTATGGAAATATATGGGAAAATTTTTTTTACATACAAACTTTGACGATTTTTCCGGATCACTAAAATGATTCCAAAAATTAGAAACAACATATTTTTGGAATCAGCTAATTAATACCATATTTTGAGGCGGTTTAAAATTTAAATTTTTAGACATACGGAAAAAAGCCACTCTAGCTGAGTGTAGACAAAGATTAATGGCATTGTTCGTTCCTAGACTCATGATATGATCACTAAATGCAAATAGCATAACTTAAGGACAATTTTTGATCACAATAAGACTTTAACGCCGTTCGTTGAACTCGAAACTATGAAAAAATTGGTTAAGTTTGGGCAGCTTTTTACTTCGTGCAACTTCCTGGAATGCAACACAATTTTTCTGAGGTTTAGTTTACGTGGGATGATAGTGAGTGTGTCCAGCTACAACACCCCATAGTCGGTTTCACGGAAATGTTCTGTTGCAGGCCAGCAGTACTGTGCGAAAATCGACCATACTTTCATTGTTTACTCCCGAACGTACAGTGGCACCGACTCGTGCCTATACTCTAATGATAGGTCTTTTAGAGGCGCACATTCGCACAACATTTCAACTTTTAAACGTATTGTCTAGAATTGAAAGACGAATCCAACGCGCTATAGCTCGCCCGGATCGCCGAACCCTTGTTTTCAAATTGGTTCAAGTTTTGGCGATATCACTCTTATAGTAGTGATGCATTTCGATGTATTTTGTGGGTCTGTTTTATCAGAGACAATAAAATGGTCGTATTGTTTTACTCATGTTGTAAATCCTATACAAAAATTAAATAAGAACATATGTCACCACAGGAAATTTTGGCTGCCACCGCCCAAGCGAAAAAGGCAAAGGTGTCGTAACCTGTTGAGCGCAGTAATGAATACACACTACAAGGTGATTTTTAAAAAAGTAAATAATAATTGTAAGTACTTACGAAGTATGAAGAAATTACAGAAAAAGATGAATAATTTTTCTTTTCCAAAATTAGTAATGAGATCATTCTAACTTTGAATTTAGGTTACAGAAAAAAGCTCGATATACATTATTCACTAAGTTCTTTCCAAATAATTAGATTTTCTACAGAGAAAGGTGGTAAAACAAAGAAAAGAGCTCAAAATCAAAGGATTTTGTATGAAAATACGATTTTCCTACACAGTATTTTTTTTGCATCACCCTGTACCTTCAAAAAGCAATTTGTTTTCTTCATTAGTCTTCATATAATCAAGATCTACGTTACCCAGTGAAAATATATGCAAAGAAAGCTAAAAAGACGAACAAAATAACCTAAAGTGACTGATTTTCGTCAAAAACACAGATATAACAACTTTAAATTTTGTGTATTTTCATCCTGTATTTTCCACAAACTTTTTGTATTCGACAATGTTGTTCAGCATTCAAAACTCTATGTTTATCCCAAAGAAACCAACTTTTTATCTTTTCGGGTTCTCTTGATATTCAACGAAAAGTGTGAAAAAACACGGTTTTTGGACTTTGAGCCGCTGCCAAAAGTTATTGCCCAGGAACCCAGCCTGGCACCTTAACTTTTCTTCATCAGGGTGCTAACCTCTACCGAAAATCACTTTAACATGCTCCTAAACCCGCCTTTGGACACAGCTTTTTCAGTGGCCCCTGCATTAAATTAACCGTCTGAGAAACTATGATAAATTCAGATGAATATAGTTTTCATCAAATACTCTATCTAACTAACAAGCTAAGTAAATTTAGGGGGTAAAAATGTACTCATAGAAAGTTTTAGCTCAATTGGTTAGATCATCAGCCCGACAAGTTGAAGGTTGTGAGTTCGTGTATCACCCATGCACATCAAAAATTTTTATTTATTTTTATTTCAAATCCAATTTGATTTATAGCATTTCTAAGCTGAAAAATAACTAGAGTAAATTGTTTCCGATTTTCCTAATTTGATGTTCTTCGAAAGGTAAATGACAAGTTAAAAATAATGGAAAAATTGCGGATCGGTTGCGGATCTGTAGGAGGAGAATTGGTTATGACGTGCGAGTTTCAATAACCAATCGTGTCGTGTTCTTCATTAAAAATCATTAAAAAAAATTCTGAGCATAAAAAGAAGAGAAACACAGTTTATAATTTCTATAGTTAAATAAACAGAAAATTAACGCATTAAATCGGATGATATTGTTTATGCAAAAATGATTAATTTTAGCTCTATTCTCTTCTCTATGCTTTATTAGAGCTTTTAAACAATTGCTGCCTTGTCCAAATGAATTATGTAAATTATGTGTAGTGCGATGGAATAATAACATATTCTGAAAATATCTACAAATTTAACATATATCGTGTCTTCAGCTGAAATATTTCGGGTTGCGAGCAAATATGATAAGATGGATGATTACAGCCTTGAGCATATTATGCTAAATTCAGTGTTGTATAATTACATTTTAGTATACATTTAACGTATCATTATGTTTATCATTATATTGAACAAACTTCCACTGCGGGAGAATCCAAGAAAATGTCACAATAATATTTCGATGTAGCCCCTAGCAACCCGTGTATACAAGTTTCGTTATAGATTTTAGCAGCAAAATACTCTTTTAAGAATGTCGACGAAAGCGACTCCCAAGTCATCCAAAACTTCAAAATCAAATAAAGGTGCCCAGTCGGTGAAGCATGAAAGTGACGATTCTGATTCTACCGAAGTAATTTCATCGTCTGACGAAGAAGATCATTGGAAAGAAACAGCCCGGTCGCAGGAGTTGCCAGCTGATTATTACAACATTCAGAAATTGGTTAAGTACATCAAGGCTGGCAATCCGACCGCAACCATTGTGTCGTTGTGCTGCTTAAAGGATTACGAACTCAAATTGCCGATAAATCAATTTGCTATCCAGGATATCGGTGGCCTGGAGGTCCTGGTCAATTTGCTGGAGAGCAACGATTTGAAATGTCGATTGGGCGCACTGCATATTCTCGCCGAAATCTCTATGAATTCCGACATTAGGAAGAGTATCTTGGACTTGGACGGAATTCCATTGCTGGTTAAAATTCTCTCTGAACCAGCAGTGGATTTAAAAACCATTTCGGCTGAAACGATTGCCAACGTGAGTAAAATTCGTTTAGCCCGAAAGCATGTACGAAAGTGCGGAGGAATACCGAAATTAGTCGATTTACTGGATGTGAAAATGGAGTAGGCAAAATGAGTTACGACGAAATTATTCAAAATTCAGAATCCATATTTCTTTCTCGCCTTACACCATCAGATACCTTACCACACCTCGTAATAAGTTAAACGAAGATCAATTGGAGTACTTGAATATGGCACGTGCTGGCGCTAAAGCTTTATCTTCTTTGTCCGAGTCACGACATAACATTGAAGGTATGCATTCCACCAAATACTGTAGGTAGGATATGTTTGAAATTATATTTGTAGCTATGCGAAAGTATGGACTCGTGCCGTTGATGGCACGCTTACTGAAGAGTATTCATTTCGATGTAGTTGTCAATATGATGTCCACGTGTCAACAATGCGCAACGCAAGTATGTTAATCTTTCAGCCAACGTACTGAAGACAGTGCGTTGCTTCAGCACATTTACGTTAATGTTCCACGCACACTTTTCCAGCCATCCTATCAGTTAGCAATCACCACTGAAGGAATGATACCCGATATCGTTGGCCATTTGAGCTCAGACGATTTGGAATTGAAAATGCAGTGCAGTCGAGCAATTTTTAAATGTGCAAATGACAAGGTATGCTCTTTCATTTTGGACAGTTTTAAAAATGAAAATAAACAACAAATCTGTGCGTAGACGGCTAGTGATTTAGTCAGAGAATCCAATGGGTTAGATCCTTTAGTGGCCATAGTAAAGGAGAAAAACTACCGGGAAAACAAGCCTCTAATTGCAGCTGCTACTGGTAAGTTATAATTTTTGAACATTTTGCAAACGGGGCAATCGTATCGTCCGTTATTATCAGTTCCTTCGGTTCATTCAATCGTTATTTAACTGTAGTTTTGTTCCTAAATAACTATTCCAAACTTACTATGTAGGTGCAATATGGAAATGTGCTGCTATCGAAAAGAGTGTAAAACAACTGGACAATGTGGGTTTAATGTCCATCCTTTGTACACACTCGAAACCAAAAATGTTTTTTTTACAATTTTTCAGCTACGTACTGTTCAAATATTGGTTCAACTTTTAAACGACGAAAACGACGAGGTGCTCACAAATGTTGTCGGCGCAATATCCGAATGTGTACGCTTTCAAAATAATCGCGAAACACTTCGTGTAACTGGCGGCCTTCCACTAATAGTCAATTTACTAAATGGAACCCACGCTCCTCTGCTGGAAAACTGTTCTAAGGTCTTGACGGAATGTGCAAAAGATCCGGAAAGTATGGCCATTTTAGAGGAAATGGATGCTGTTCGCTTAATTTGGTCACTTTTGAAAAATCCTAATCCTCGAGTTCAAGCCTACGCTGCATATGCATTGTGTCCGTGCATTGAAAATGCTAAAGATTCTGGCGATTTAGTGCGAAGTTTAGTTGGTGCCATGGAACTGGTTGTCGGATTAATGAAATCGACCGATACCTTGGTTCTGTCCGCAGTATGTTCCGCAATAGCAACAATTGCTAAGAATAAGGAGAATTTGGCAATATTATCCGATCACAAAGTTATTTACATGTTAGCAGATCTGGGTAAGCTATTGGAAATCTATCGGTGTCATATGCACTTAGTGGTTTTACTTTCCTTTAAGTGCATACAAAAGACGATCTCCTGCGGGAAAATCTTGCGGCAGCCATTGCCAGTTGTGCGCCTCACGGCACCAATACTCAGGAATTGGGAAGGTTGAGAACTGTGACACCAATCGTCGGATACATGGTTAGCTCAAATCCTAGAGTGCATCGTACCACTGCAATGGCACTACATAGACTGTCAGAAGACTCACAAAACTGTATAACTATGCATCAGGTAATGAGTTCAACTGATGGTTTATACTAAAGCCTGCTAAATTAACTTCCCAATTGCTTTAATTATCACTTCAGAGTGGCGTTGTACCATTTCTTTTGGAAACGGTAGGATCCAAAGACAGAGAACTTCAAGAGGCATCAGCTGGTTGCCTACAAAATATAAGAAAGCTTGCGCTTCGAGCTGAAGAATTTACTGCGAGACGTTGAAAAAACAATTTTTCGTAGGCGACATGGCTTACTCTAAAATTCATCGCAAAATTGTATTTTTGACCGATGCATACCTACTACAGGAATAATAATAAATTCTTATTCAACAATTCTGGAATTTTCTTTAAAGTCTAGGCCCCACCTTTTGGGTGGGTCAGATCCCTTGACTGTTTGTCTGAGCTTCTCAATAGTATTTTTATTGACAATGATTTATTGATTTATTTCAATGAAATGTAATTTTGTATGTTGATTGCCACAAAAACGCATTTAGAAGAACTACTAGATTTAATTCTGTTTAGTTTCACTGAAAATCTTCGCAAATTTCCACTAGAAATGAGTTCGTTTGAGGTGGCGCCATGCAAATCCGTATGTGCTCCGACTTGTATGGGCCACCATACCTACTTATCTACTTTCATTGCAGATACGCAAGGTTTTACAAACGATCGATATAATATCCTGTAGATAATGAGACACGAAGAACGAAATTTCGGAAATATAGCACACATACAAGTGCAAAAAATACGAATCACAACACAAAACGAAGAGAAAAAGGAAATTGAGAAATGCAGAGTTTCAATTATTTTCAAATATTTGTATGACATTATTTCGCGCGCTTTCTCAAAACGTAAGTTACGTTACACATACATCCATGTGACCTTTCCGCATAAAGTTGCTTTGACATTACTTATCTTCTTCTTCTTCTTTTTCAGCCTGTTTCTATCCACTGCTGGATGTAGGCCTCTCCAACTTCTTTCCATTTCGTACGATCCATTGCCATTTGCTGCCAGTTTGTACCTGCAATATTCTTAATTCCGTTTGTCCATCTCTCTGGTGGTCTACCTATAGCTCGTCTTTTATATGGTCGCCAGTTCATGATCTTTTTGGTCCAACGTTCGTCTGTCCTTCTTGCAATATGTCCCGCCCAGCTCCATTTCAAAGATGCTATTCTTTCCATGACATCAACGACCCTGGTTTGTTGTCGAATCCATTGATTCGTCATTCTGTCTCTGAGTGTTATTCCAAGCATACTCCGTTCCATGGCTCTTTGTGTCACTCTCAATTTATCTTCGGATGCTTTTGTTAAAGTTAACGTTTCCGCTCCATAAGTGAGCACTGGAAGGACACAAGTTACTTATCTACCCTATATTATGTCGATGTTACAAACACAAAAAAAAACAGGTTTATCGATTTTTTTAACGTTGCGAATTGGACCATAGATTGTGTTGGCGTTCGTTGTTCAAAACGCAAGGTTTTACATCAAACTTAGTCATCTTTGGCAAACATCAAACTCAGTCATCTTTGACAAAACTTTTCAGCAAAAATCGCAAAAATACTATAACACTGAAGTTGGTCACCAAACCTACGACATTTAAAGTGTCAACCAACTAAAAGAAAACATCATTCAGAAAGCATATAAAAAAGTGTAGACGAAATACTTATTCGTACGTTTCATCAACAAAATATCTAATGGAACAAGCACAAGCTCATTAAGCTAAGTCTCGGAAAAACAAAAATTAAATGTAACGAGAAGTGCCATAGTGTAAATTAAATAATTTTTCGGTTACGTGAAGCAATTATACTGTTAAACATTACATTCCAACATTGGCGGAACAGATTTTGCATTAAAGCTATGGAATCGTCGCGATATTTTGTACAAGTAATCGTGTCGATGATTTTCCTGACCAATTGTTCGCAAGCATTTGGATTTAACATTGATGACAATTGCCCCAGAATTTTTCATCAAGTGTTCAATGGCTATGCACCGCTTGGTGAGATTATATTTTCGTTTTAGAAGTGTTATTTCGATTGTTTTTTTTTGTTTATCTCTCAACGTCTAAGACTGAAGTGTAGATATAACATATAAATTATGGAATAAACTTTATAATTTCATCATTAACTTTGACTGTAACGCTATTTTGAGTAAACGAAAAAACTAAGTGAATCCGACACAAATTCTTTCTTCTTCTTTTTCAGCCTGTTTCTATCCACTGCTGGATGTAGGCCTCTCCAACTTCTTTCCATTTCGTACGATCCATTGCCATTTGCTGCCAGTTTGTACCTGCAATATTCTTAATTCCGTTTGTCCATCTCTTTGGTGGTCTACCTATAGCTCGTCTTTTATATGGTCGCCAGTTCATGATCTTTTTGGTCCAACGTTCGTCTGTCCTTCTTGCAATATGTCCCGCCCAGCTCCATTTCAGAGATGCTATTCTTTCCATGACATCAACGACCCTGGTCTGTTGTCGAATCCATTGATTCGTCATTCTGTCTCTGAGTGTTATTCCAAGCATACTCCGCTCCATGGCTCTTTGTGTCACTCTCAATTTATCTTCGGATGCTTTCGTTAAAGTTAACGTTTCCGCTCCATAAGTGAGCACTGGAAGGACACAAGTGTAGAAAACTTTGCGTTTCAGACTATTATTCATTTTGCTTTTGAAAATTAGTCTGAGTTTTCCGAACGCTGCCCATGCAAGACCAATCCTACGTCTTATTTCTGCAGTTTGGTTGTCCAGACCTAACTTCAGTTTATGTCCTAGATATACATAGCTGTCGACTCGTTCAATGACAGTGTCACCAATTTTGATCTCTCTATCGTCCCCGATGTTGGTCATGACTTTTGTTTTCGATAAGTTCATCTTGAGGCCAACTTTGCTTGCCTCTTCACTTAACTGTTGTAGCATAAGCTGAGCCTGACCTAGATTCGCTGCTATCGGTACAATGTCATCAGCGAAGCGGAGATTGCTCAGGTACTCTCCATTTATCTTTATTCCCTTTTTACTCCAGTTTAACTTCCTAAAAACACTCTGCAGAATCGCCGTGAATAATTTCGGTGGAATGGTGTCACCTTGCCTTACACCTCGGCCAATTCTGAATTTCTCCGTGCTCTTATGAAGTTTTATACATGAAGTAGCATTTTTGAACACATATCGAATTGTGTTGGAGTACCTTGAGTCTACTCTACATTCGTCTAATTCTTTACAGGCAACATAAACGCTGGAAATTTCTCGGAATATCCAAAAATTACGACATTACTGCCCTGCATTGCAAGCTGCTGTCAACATAATACATGCAATGTAGCATTTATTTTCAATGAAACTTGCTATCAAGTGCAGTGCTCCAGCAACGATCTATGCATGCCAGCACGAAAGCTAAATGTCACGACGAAATTGCAAATGGTCTTAGTGAATCCGGTAACAGATGGTAAGTAGCAACAAAATTTTCAACAAAAACAATCGCTGAAAAATTCCGATTTTGCAGGTGACTCGTGGATGGACGTGTTAAAGGCCCATGACTTCGATGATATTCAATTGGAGAATCGAGTGAACCCACCGTATTTCGATAAAATGAACTTGGCTGATGCTCTTTATGGTAGCAATTACTTTGAGGGCTATCCACCGTCCGGTCAGTATGTTGATGATGGCGATCTGCAAATGGATGAATCTAAAATTTACTCGGAAATGGCACCCTGCCAAATGGGACTAAAAATGTGTCCAGTGAATGAAAAATGTGTGCAATTGATACCCCAATCGAGGCAGGGAGTCTGCAATTGCATTCAAGGCTACGAACGAGATGAGCGAGGTGTTTGCGTTAGTCTGAAGTTGGCAGAAAATCTGATTATAAAAGATTTGAACGGTGAAAGTGAGTCGGGATCTGTGACGAAGTCGGATTCAAGTGAAAAACCGTCCACAAACAAGTTGGTTGTATCTGTGGTGTCGAAGACAGTGAGATTGCCGGAAAAGGAAGCTACCCTGATTGCGTACACAGTTCCGGATGAACAGGCCAGCGGTGATACGTATAAATATCTATGGTCACTGATTACGCAGCCAAGTGATGCAGTTAATGGAACGATGTCAGATCAGACTAAAGACAAAATTTTACTGTCCAATCTATCGGAGGGACTATATCGATTTAAAGTGGTTGTTACCGGAAGTATGCTGAAAGGAGAAGCTTATGCGAATGTAACTGTTCTGCCGGAGAAACGGATTAACACTCCACCGCAAGTGATCATAACACCGCAACAGCAAACTTTAAAATTGCCCACAAGCAAAGCTATATTGGATGGTAGCACTTCCAAGGTAAGAAGCAGAGAGGTTGCTTGTTGCAAACGATCCTAAGTGGAATAGAACCTCCCATGTAAAACAACCGTTGTCGTTCATTTACAGGACGATGACCAAATCGTTAACTGGCACTGGGACTTGATATCTGGACCGATTGGCTATGAGCCGACATTACCGGAAACTAGCACATTACAATTATCCGATCTAACTAGTCCCGGAAATTATACTTTCCGGCTAACTGTGACCGATTCTGACAAAGCAAAAAATTCAACAACAGCCACAATTTCGTTGTTAAAGGCCAGCGATTATCCACCAGAAGCTAATGCGGGTATATGAAACATCTAGTTGATATGAAAGTCATGTTCAGTTTAAATTAATACTAAATTATTGACAGGCGCTGACGTCATACTGTACTTGCCACACAATAATGTAACGCTAAACGGTTCTCAGAGCACAGATGATAGGGAAATTGTCGCGTGGGAATGGACCAAAGATGCTAGCGATGTGTCCAAAGCGGTTGACATGCAAAATACACGCACTCCATATTTGGAGCTGTCCAATCTTGAGGAGGGAATTTACGCATTTGAACTGAAAGTAACCGATGCTAGTAACCAGTCGAGTACCGCCAAAGTGCACGTTTTTGTCAAAGCACCAACCAATTTACCGCCGGTCGCAAATGCTGGACAAAATTCCACCATCAATTTGCCTCAGACGTGGGCCGTTTTGAATGGCTCACAGTCAACGGATGACATCAAAATCATTCAATATCTTTGGAAGCTGGTGTCTGGTCCGACAGTGGTAACCATATTGAATTCAAATGCATCCATTGCCAATGCCACAGGCATGACCATCGGAAGCTATTCGTTTGAATTAAGCGTGATCGACGAAAACAAGAACAACGCAAGTGATAAAGTGACAGTGACCGTTATTCAAGGTATGGGATGTGCCTATAGCGATGAAAACTTGTTCACTAAAATCGTATTTTATTTACAGAAAAGAACGCGCCACCAGTCAGCAATGCCGGTGGTGATCAGAGTTTAACACTTCCAATAAGTGCAATTTACCTAAATGGTACAAAGTCTAGCGATGATTTGGGTATCGTTCGGTATACATGGACTCGAGATGGAAATAGTTTAGCCATCGGAAACGTTGTGGGAAACACGAGCTCCGAAGCTGTGCTAATTGTACGAGTCACTGCCCGAGAACGCCACAGATTTCCCATCTAAAATTTCGTTTATTACAGATTGTAGACGTTGTACCGGGTCGTTATGTATTTACACTTACAGTGGCGGATGCTCAAGGGTTGACCAGTAGCGACACAGTCAGTATAATTGTTCATCCGGATCCGATGGTCATGAACATGGTAGAATTGACTTTAACCATGGGTGTGTCAGTGTTGACACAACAAGAAATTGATTCGATTCGCTCGAAATTGATGCTGTTGCTGGGTGACAATACGAAGCTTCATATGAGGGATCTGAAAATGGAACAGAAAACTGGTGAAGCAGTTCTGGTGTTTTTCGTTGAACAAACGGTATTGTGAAAGTAGAGTTCCGGAAAATGGAGCGACAAATAACATTTCCATTGTTTTTAACAGTCGGCCAACAGCGAAAAGATTATCATGCCCGGACTGGAGGTGGAAAAATTATTGACCGACAGATTTTGGAGAGACAGCAGCATTCTAGGAACATCAATATCTGATGTTCGAACTATGTTCTGCCAGAACAAGTGCTCTGGCCATGGAGTGTGTAATTCGGAAACGCGAGCGTGTATGTGCGATACATTTTGGATGCCCGACGTATTCTATTTTTGGGGAATCGGTCCAGCCAATTGTGGTGAGTATATTCTTCCGCTCCCTTCCTATGACTGTCACTAAGTGTTTCGTCTTAAGTTGAACTATTGAACTGCTTCTTGCAGATTGGTCCATCCTGTACGTCGTCATAGGCGTGTTTCTCGGTTTTCTATCCATATCTGGTTGTTGTTGGGGGCTGACCTGCATGTGTAGACGATCGAAGAAGCCAAGAACTCGAACGAAACCTCAGAAGTATGCCCTGCTAGGCACACAAGATGATGAGATTCCTTCGCGTAAGTTCAGATGCGATTTTTGGGTCTAATGAGATTTAATTTTAAATATACAATTTCAGTGACACGAGGAACATCTCTATCCGACTCGGAAACAGATTCGGATGTACTGTTTGAAAGTCGTTCCAAATCGAATGGTATTTTACGCTCAAATGGTTCGGTTAAAAATGGCCAGTCCAAATATTCGGTAACGCGACTGGGGCGACGCATTAAAACTTAAATTTATTTAATATTATCCACACTATTACGGCTGTTGATCAATCGGATTGTAGGTTTTTATTGCAAAAAATCTAAAAACATGAAAGACATCGTGAGACAAAGTTATAGTTACCGGCCTTAAAGTTTGTTCTCGTGAAGTGCGCACATTCGGGTTAAAAATTTGTGTTTTAATTGGTGTGTGTTTGTGTGCCAGTGCATAAGAGCAATGGGCCCATTGCAAATTTGTACCCTACATATAGGAGAAAAAATATTTGTTCTGAACGAAAATCTTTTTTTGAAAAAGTAGAACCACTAAAACACCCCATAATGTGTTACTTTCAAAAGAAAAATTGGTTGTGAGTCATAGCTTACCCCACTTGGAGAAACCTGTGCAGATTAGATAAATTTACACAATCTGCAAAGGTTTCTCCAAGTGGGTTAAGTTCCTGTGCAGATTAGATAAATTTACACAATCTGCAAAGGTTTCTCCAAGTGGGTTAAGTTATCACCCACAAACCAATTTGAAAGTTACGCATTTTTGCGTGCTCTAATGGTTTTTTTTTTAAATTTATTTTGCTTCAGAGAAATCATCAAAAAACGAATATTTCTCCGCCTGAATGTGGGCTACAAATTTGCAAGGGGTCCATTGCTCTTAAACAAGTGCAATACAAACGATGCGAGTTTGAATTTATATCGAGATGTTTTTTTCATTCTGTATTTGTCGTCTCATTCGGAAATAATCGGTGCATAATCACCGGTACATAGCCACCGGGATGGGAGGTTCGACTATAGGGGGAAAAAATTGAGGGAATGATCAATTTCAATTCAGTCGTAGCCTATCACTGTGAATATTTTATTTTTAATTTATATTATGTTTTTCATGGAACACTGTTTTTACGGTTTTTGTAGGGTCATGTAAAGCTTAGGGTATAAGAAAGAACAGAGAACAAAGTAATTTTAATTTAAAAAAATGTGATTTTTGTTTGAGGCTTTAAAAAGGGCTAATTTTGAGTTCGAGAAGCATTGTACCGAAACGGATTGCTGTTTACATTGGTATTTATTAAGCGTTTCTATCGATTCAGTTTGGGTAAACCATGGTCACATCAAAAGAAAACAAAATATTTCTCCGTTTTGCTTTCGTTTTCCCTCTCTTACCGTCGTTTCTGCCACTGTAAACATTAACCGAATCGCGTAAGGAAATAGCGTTTCACTCAAAAAAAATGTCCCGAGTATATTTTAGTCAAAATGGTCTTTATGACCAATAAAATTAACTTAATCATTGTGATGTCAACAATATTCCTCGTTTTAATCATTAAATAAAATTTTAATCTTAATTTTCTGTATAGGTACAGTCAAGGCAACATAAACTGATTAAATTTGTGTGAAGTGAACCAGTGATTCGAAAAGAAGCTTTCAGAACAAAAACGTGAACCATTTTCACTAAAGTCGACCTTTGAAAATTCCGTCGTTTTTAGTCTTTGTCGCATATATCGATTTTTTACGGTCGGTTCAGTGTACATACAATGTTGGTTTGGTCCACATATATGTTAATCTAATCTACAGACTTCAGAGACTATTTATCAAAAAAAGATCAAATCTAAAAAATATTTTTTTAGATCGTGACTGAGTGTCAAAACTAAAACATTATATAACAACTGCTACACCCTATTTCACATTCAATGTTCACCATGTTTACGAACTTATATTCAAAGGGCCAGTGTACATATCAGTTCCTCGTTTAAGCATACTAGTTAAAATCGGTATGTTATTACACCACCCAGTACAAAAAGCATTTGTTCCACGACATTTGACTGCTAGAGCAGAGCCATAATTTGAGCACAGATTAATGACTGAAATAAAACTTTAATGTTGATCCAGATATTTTTCTAATTGATTTTTCACCATGAACTCATGATGCTCTGTACTGCTTTGCTCACATTTCTCTCACGGTATTTGTGACCAATATATTAGGGGTAAACCATTATGGTTCGTAAGGTTCGATTTCAAACACTTATGACATAAAATATTTGGGAGAAATATCAAAATTTGACAAAATTGCCATGCTTACCAACTTTACTAACCATGATGGTGTATCCCTATTATCATTTCGGCTCTCCTCACTCTAAAAAATAAAAGTCGTAGATGAAATGGCATGCACGTTTCTAATTGTGATCCTATGAGAATCTGATATTCACTGCCTGTAAATAGTGTTCTGTACGAATGGCTCTTTTAATTGTTCGCTATGAAAACTATCGAATGACTGATTGTGCAGATTCAATCAATTTTTAATGTTCCATTGTCTTTATCATAATAAGCGAGGGGTTGCTCACTTTGATTACGCAAAAATTGGATCTCGTCAAATCAGTGAAATTTCGTTGATTACACTTGATAAATTGCTATTACTAGTTGATTTATTATGATTAGAAACTGATTTAAGACATTTGACTTGAGTATTGAGTGGTTAATCACTTGATTAACAAATGGTTAATCACTTGATTAACAAATGGTTAATCATGTTAATCAGCTAAGTGAGCAACCCCTCGATAATAAGTTGCTTATACCACAATAAGTAGAAAGGTTAAAGCAAAAAATCGCCAATGAAAGAAAAACAATTGTCATAATATTTGTCGTATAAGAAATGTTTTATTATCAAATGAAGATTGTATATTTTACTTCAAATCAACTTTATATTTAAAAATAACACAACGAGAAATCCATAATTTTTTTTACAAAAAAAAATCTTTTAAATAACAATGGAATCTTTTTCTAACGAATTGCGAATGGAATCCGATTTCATTTAAAATTTTAAAAGGATATAATGGTCTCAGTATTCTTGATATGTATTCGTTAGATCGACGGTCTATTGTAATTGAGAAATAAAATGTATTTAACTTGTATAATCTAGTCTTTTCACAAAGTAAATAAATATTTTTAAGTGTTACTGTTCGACGTTTTTCTTTTATTCATCATCTAGTGGAGATAGTCTTATACAAAGTTCTCAATATTCTAAAAGATAATTGATTATCTGATAATTCCCTCGAATGAAAGTCAGGGTCTTAAGTCAGAATCTCGGGTTCAGTACAATTATAAAACATCCGGTACTTTTTGGAAAGTCTTTTGATGGATATTCTCGACTCAACAAAACCACTGTTCTTTAAATTGCAAGAAGTCAGAAAATACGCCTAATGAAGTTAAAATGAATGAAATGATGACAAAACGTAAAATACAGAAATGTGTGTAACGCTTGAAAGCACGATAACTTCTAAGTAATTCTGAACTGATATCAGACAAATGATGATAATGCTGGATTATTTTTGTCATTTCGAATAACTTGGGACTAGTTCAGTGGATTATCAAATTTTGTCATCATTCCGTTAGCTTGAAAGGTTCGCGTCTGCGAAAAGCTTTCGTTACGTTTGTCAGCTCGAAAAAAGAGAATTTCGTTGATTTGTTGACTCAATAGATCTCTATGGCGAAATGAATGACATCTGTGGATTCTATGGTACAAACCATTATAGAGTTACACCATATATGAATGATAACATAGGCTAAAAAAACCTCTGTTGGTCACACTGATTTTCAGCTAGTATTCCTTGTTAAATTTCATAGTTAAATGAAGCTACGCTAGATGACGCTAGATTGTCCCCATACAACACTAACTCAAAATCAGTGTTACCAACACAGTTTTTTTGTCACACGAATATTCGACTTTGTCGTATATATCACTCTTTCATACATGGTTACACTCGAGAGATGACACTGTGGCGCTATAAATGAACATTTTAGTAACAACTGAGGGGAAGTCCCATTTGATTGAAGTTGGTTTTGTAATCACAAAAGTGAATATCTATTAGAATCTGCAAAGTATATAAACACTGAAGGTAGCGCAGTCCCTCAGGGAATAGCAAGAAATACGGATCCCGACTTTAAGGTGAATTTCGTATGACGCCAATACATATATTTATAGCATGTTGTACGCATGTGTATTGATATACAATAAATTCACCTCAAAGTAGGGATTCGCATGTTTTTGCGGATCTGCGCTACCTTCAGTGTTTATATACTTTGAGAATCTGTTGGTTGGGAGAGGGAGTTTTCGATTTCGTCCAATTATCTTTCTTGCTGTTGAGGTTTTATTCAAGGTATAAGTAGTCCCTTATATCAGTGCAATATCAATTCGATACCGACGGGTAAAACCCGATTGAAGACCGGGTAACAGTGCTAGTCATATTACCACTATGCCAGTCATACACTTATTTACAAACAGCAGATCCCTGAAGAAAGATACTTGATCCGTAAAGAAAGACACTGACCTTGTTACTTCTCTTCACATTTTGTTTCACTTAACAAAATTTTTTTCCACACAGTCGCCAGAACTGATCACACTATGGCTTTGGGAACAAAAAGTCGGTTTTCGAGGTGCGCATGGGAGCTTCGAACTTCATTTTTTGTTGTTGTTATTTTCGTGATCAGGTGACCATTCTGCATCGAACCTACCCGCAGGCATTAAAAAACAAAATACTTTCGTCAAAACGCTTCACCCTACTACACACTGAGGAGAAACAATTTATTTTCCCTCAACGAGGAACCCTCAACGAGAATTATAGGCATGATATCCCGCTACATACAATTCAGTTGAGATGCTTTTTTTTATTAAATCTCTTCTGTACCTGAAAATCACGCGTTCGCTAAAACTTGTTTGTTATTTTTGTTTATCGCACAGAAAACTTGCATAACATCAATTAATTTACCTCAAATATGCATAAAATATGAGTTTTTTATGTAGATAAATGTGGAGCCAACGAAGTGATGCTGAGAATCCACAATATTGTCTCAGTTGGAAATCGTATTTGGCAAAGATAAGTTGTGTAAAAAATTTGAACAACATCTCTGATAAGAAAGGCTGACGATATGGTGGAATATAAGGTACATATTCTGCGTGCAGGTGTACGTTCGATCAAATACAATACAGTTGTGAACTATGTGTATAATATTGTGTGCATTTCATGCATATTGATTAACAATGCGAAACAAATGACTTGAAAATATTTTTTCGCCTAAATTGAACCAATTTTCAATGGCGACTACACCAAAAACCTGTTTTCTGATTAAAAATGAAACGTTGATAAATCAAGTGATTTTTTTTCTTGCATAGTATCTAACTGGTTTTGGTTCCCATTTTTCATCGGAACATCCAAACTATCCGAATGCATTACCTGAAGGTCAAAACTCACCTCAAAAATGCGCCTATGGTCTGTACGCTGAACAACTATCCGGTACTGCATTCACTGCTCCTCGCACCGAAAACTCTCGGTCTTGGTTCTATCGGATTCGTCCCTCAGTCGTACATAAGCCATTCGAACGTGTCACATTCACCAATCAATTGACCATTAATTGGAACGAACAGTACCCAAATCCCAATCAGATGCGGTGGAATCCGTTTGATCTGCCTCTAAACGGTCAGATTGATTTCGTTGAGGGACTTCATACAGTTTGCGGTGCAGGTGATCCGAAAAGTAGACATGGCATCGCAATTCATGTCTATCTTTGCAATTCGTCTATGAAGGATCGCGCATTTTACAATAGCGACGGAGATTTTCTAATTGGTACTCATAATTGGTTAACATTTCTGATAAAAAAATATTCTCGAAATTTTGAAAATTTTCTGTTGTCACAGTGCCACAGGAAGGCGGTCTGGACATCACAACTGAATTTGGAAAACTTTTTGTGGCTCCGAATGAGATTTGCGTTTTGCAGCAGGGAATGAGGTTTTCTGTGAATGTTGATGGACCATCGCGAGGGTATATACTCGAAGTTTATGACAATCACTTTAAATTGCCTGATCTGGGTCCAATTGGAGCCAATGGTCTAGCTAATCCCAGAGATTTCCAAACGCCAGTTGCTTGGTTCGAAGATCGGGATGTAAATGGTTAGGGCAAAGTTTGTACATGATTTTTAGAATGAACATTTGTTTTAACGGATCTTTTCGTTGCAAATACAGGCTTCCAAACGATTTCGAAATACCAAGGGGCCTTGTTCGTGGCCGAATCAAATCATTCGATATTCGATGTAGTAGCATGGCATGGAAATTATGTTCCTTATAAATACAATTTGGCTAACTTTATGGTCATCAATTCGGTCAGCTTTGATCATTGCGTAAGTTATTCGTTGTACCTCACCTCAATCTTTTTTCAATGGAAAACACATTTATGACTTGAAGGATCCGAGCATATTTACCGTCTTGACTTGTCCGAGCCATCGCTACGGTACAGCTATAGCAGATTTTGTGGTTTTCCCGCCCAGATGGAGTGTACAGGAAAATACATTCAGACCGCCATACTACCACAGTAAGATCAATATCACTACTTAAACACATACTAATTTCACCGAAACAAAATCATTACGCAGGAAACTGTATGAGTGAGTTTATGGGACTCATACTGGGAAGATATGAAGCGAAAGAAGGTGGTTTTCTGCCGGGCGGAGCTTCTTTACATTCAATGATGACGCCACATGGACCAGATCATCAATGTTTTGAGGGAGCTTCGAACGCAGAATTGGTACCTCAACGAGTAGCTGATGACACACAGGCGTTTATGTTCGAGTCGTCGTTGAGCATGGCAGTCACAAAATGGGGCGAGGAAACATGTCAGAAATTGGACGTTAATTACTATGAGTGTTGGCAGAAACTCGAAAAACATTTCAAATTATCTGACTGATGAAAGTCACTTTGTAATTTATACCAAAAGGCGCCCTATAATCAAAAGCAGAAATAGCTGCGTCGCTTAAAAATATTTGAATTTCTGGAGCCTTGAGGCATAAATTTACATTTTTTTTGCTGTACTAACATAACAAAATCCTAACACGAAAAAAAAATGCTTTTCACAAGAAGTTGACTAACCATTAAATGAAATTTGATGATCATTTTATTATTTAATAAATAAAACGTTTAATGAAATAAGTGCTGGTTCTTTTCTTTTACCTGACTTTATTACCACCACTACACTTGACTAAACCAGACGAAACAAAATGGTAAATTACTCTCGCTAGTAACTTTATTTATCGCATACGCGGTGTGATTCCCCGAAAAAATTATTCACCTAGGATATATAAACAAACATTATACTTCTGTAAATTGTCAAAGTGTCATTCGCATATCTTGTTGTCTCGTTTTCGCTTATGCGATAAAAAAGAATATGCACGTATGAAAAGCCGTCTCGGCAAGCCTCGACCGCTTTGTCATACGTACATAATATTTATTACCTACCAAGGCGAAGCCGAAAAGTAGATGCATCTGTAACGTTGTTTGCCTATTCATTAAATCGTTAAATTATGAAATTCAAAAGTATGAGGAAACTTTTCTCATTCTTTTTGCTGTGAAAAAGGTGACATTTAGTAAATGTAAATGCATACCAAAGGTAACGATTCAATTTTGGAATAATACAGTACTTATCAATGGGGCAAATGATGGAATAAGTACTTTTTGTGTGAAATTTGCCGATCGAAGCGTAGCCGAGTACCATTTACACCATTTACCCCATTACCAAGTAAGGGGTCATTCAAATAGTGCGCACGCAGTTTCCTGGGCATTTTTGATACCCCCCTCCCCCTCTGCACGCTTTCGCACGTTTTTCAAAACCCCTCCCCTCAAAAGTGCGCACGTTTCCGAAAAACATTTGTATTCCAAAAATTGTTCGTTTTTGTGGTAGCGGAACCAGAAAGTCAATAGAATAAACTTTAATTAGTGTTTGCGCGGAATAACACTCAGAGACAGAATGACGAATCAATGGATTCGACAACAAACCAGGGTCGTTGATGTCATGGAAAGAATAGCATCTCTGAAATGGAGCTGGGCGGGACATATTGCAAGAAGGACAGACGAACGTTGGACCAAAAAGATCATGAACTGGCGACCATATAAAAGACGAGCTATAGGTAGACCACCAGAGAGATGGACAAACGGAATTAAGAATATTGCAGGTACAAACTGGCAGCAAATGGCAATGGATCGTACGAAATGGAAAGAAGTTGGAGAGGCCTACATCCAGCAGTGGATAGAAACAGGCTGAAAAAGAAGAAGAAGAGAAGAGAAGAAGTGTTTGCGTGATAGTGTCATCAATTTTAGTGTAACACCACACGAAAATATGGGAATAAGCCCAATTTTGTCTATCGAAAATGCTATTAAAGTGCGAATAGTCACTCTTTAATAAGACGTGCATATAGTCTTTTATTGGCTATTCGCACGTTACAAAAGAAAAATGTATTTCCAAGGTCGAACTATACGTTTATATATATCACTTCGTCGAAGCATTGATTCCAACGCAATTCGTAACCAAATTTGTGTCAGGAGGTCACTTGGATAACCATTCTCTACACAATTTTGTACACGGACGAAGTCACTTGCGTTGACACAAACACCTTTTCTGCACAATTTGTAAAAAGATTTTACTACAAAATTGTGTAGAGCAGGTGTTTAATTAAATACAGATGACTTTGTCCGTCTATAAAATTGTGTGGAGAAGATCTTTGGTTCCATCCAGATGACTTCATTCTTATACAAATTGTGTAGAGAAGGTGTTTGGAATCAATCCTTCGACCAAGTGTTCGACCTTGAAAATACAATTTTCTTTTGTAACGTGAGACCAAAGCCAATAGCCAAAGTATAATAGCACTTACCTTTGTCTATCTTGAATTAAAATATCGCATATGTCAGTCTTACTATGAACATAACACCGTATCTAATTTATGTTAAATAACTATTTTACAGCGCTTGGCTCAAGAAATCGCCCAATACAGGAAATCTGTCATTCGCTGAAGAAGTAATTCCACATGCGTTTGGCTATTCTGATTGTCTTTTTGAGAATATACAATGACCGACTAGAGAGTTTCTTGAGCAAAGTGATAGTTCTAGTAGGTTTTTGGTACATTCCCAGTTTAAAAGTTTTGGGTCCAGGTGAGCGTGCGCACTATTTGAATGACCCCTAAGGTATTTTATTAAAAAACTTGAGTCGAAGTTTTAAGTCAGTGAAGTAAAGTTAACTTTACCTCACGTCTTTGAATAATGGTACTTACCGGACGCTAGCATGTAATATATAATACGTACCTGCGGTAATAGTATATTACTTCCGAGGTCTATTTGATAAGTGAGGTGTTACAGCCCGACCCGAAGGAGGGCTGTATTCCCCACTTTTCAAAAACACAACTTGGAACCTCGTAAGTACAATGCTTTACGTGATTAGGCAATGTAAATGAAAATGAAACATGCCGTAACACGTAAAATTTGCTTCCTCACTCTGGAGATCATAACCATTGCCTTCGGCTCTGGATACAAACTTCCCCCTCGTGAGTAAGCAAATTGCAAGTTAGCAAATGCCACAGGTACGAAACATACTATAGGGCACTTGCTCGCTAACGTACGGACATGATACGAATCTGTTCGGGACGGGTGGTTTTAGGTTGATTGTAAAGAAAAGTTTTTTGTTGTTTTGTCTTTACTTTATTTTCGAAAAGCTTTTTACTCAGGCAATTTAAGTATAAATAATTTTATATCTATAAACATAACAATTTTTGCCGACAAACAAAACTAAAAAGAAATTTTATACCACATTTAGAGATTTTTCGAAGTACGTGCTGCGTTATGCACCAAATGGTGCCTATAACCGAGCAAGTGTAAAATGATGCAATATTATTGTTTTTCAATGCTGAACACACACGCTGATATAAACTGCTATGAATATTCATCCTTTTTTCATTACATTGATGAAGGCAACAGAACAAAGATTAATTCTCCTGAAAGTCAGGATCTGTAATCCGCTAAGGGTCTGTGTTAAATCCAGTGTTTATATACTTTTGGCTTTTTCAATGTTATACTCAATTTAAACATGTTTCGTAAAAATATCTCATGTGTTTCAATACAATATTTAACAGAAAACTGTCGCTCTCCTTCCTAAAAGCAAAACAAATTTATTTAAATAAACGAAATAGTTAACATTCTCACAAATGAATTTTTTTCAGACTAGAGATTTACAGGCACTACGCGTAATGGTATATTTCTTCTTTAAGTTTATTAAGTTTAGTAACAGCGCACTGCTATCGATAAACTAGACGAGACAGATGCCAAAATAAGGTATTGGCATGAAGCTATCTCGAGCAACAGTGCTTTCCAGGGCCTGTTTCCAGAATTTTGTTTCTAAAAAGAATCTATAGAATAGGCCCATTTTATACTATAAAAATCGTACCACTCATTTTATCACTTATCAAATCTAGTTTATTGCCAGGAGTGCGTTAATCGTATTTGGTATTTTAAATTTATTGTTTAAAATTCATAAATGTTATTTTAAAATCTGTTTTTATGCTAAATTTAATTCATTTTTATTTTATTAAAGATTTTTATTTTCTATAATAATAATTTGGTTGGTTTAAATTCAGTAATAAATATATGGTTTTTTTTCGAAAACTGTAGAGTGCATAACATTTTATTTTAAATATATTCTCATTGTCAAGGATGTAATTTCCCTTCGACAATATAATCCATAAATACAACAACGTGCAATAAAGTTCATCTGCATCTTCTTCTTTTTACTATCATGTTATTTGCTAATGATTTGATTAAAATTTGTAATTCTCTTTCTGATAAGAAAATAATTTTGCATTTATGTTTTTATTGAATTAAGTTGATAAATTTGCTGGGAGGATTAATTTCTAAAGTATTTGTTTGGTAATTTAAATTGTTTTTCATTTCATTTTTAAGTCATTACCTTATTTGTAGTAGTTGTGTGTTGAGTAAATTTTTAATGGTTACACCACGTCAAAATGTATGTAATGATGGTTTTCGTTCATTTAGTTTTTTTTTTTTAAATGAACACAGATAGATATAGATATCAGATCACCTAAAGGCTTCACAATAGGGGCGATTCATATTTTAATGCATAGCAGTGCTATTCGAAAACGAACAATAGCTCAATTTCCATCAACGCTGATAACTTTATATAAACAGCTGGCAGTTAAAGACCAACAGAACTTTTTTTTTGGCCGATACATGCTGTAAATCATTTTTGTTACCATGAAGGCTTATTTTTGTGCAAACTGTAAAGAAAGTGAAGAAGACTAAACAGACTCCATACACTTCGGCCACATACTCAATGGAGCCAAAGTGTATACAGGCAACAGGCTGCTTATAGAAGGCAACATGCTCAACATTTTTGTACATTTGAATCAACATGGTTCCTGGTAAAATAAATGATTTAAACAATGTCGCAGCCAAAAATTTGTCACTAATTCTTCCGATTCTTTATCAAGATAAATCATGGGCGCGCGTTAGCATAGCGCCCGTGACGCAAGTCCTATTGCTAGAAAAAATTTCCAAAAAAAATTTTTGTCGTAGACTGCAGAACCATATATACAGCAAATATTGAAGTTCTACGAGTTCAACGAGCTATCACACGTTCTTGCAGCTTAAAATTTGGCCACGCAAAAAATCTTCCGAGAAACCCCATTTCCATACATTTTAGTCAATTTTAGTACTTTAAACGAAATGAAAAAATCCTACGTTACTTTGTTAGTTCGTCCGTCCGTCCGTGTTTCCTATCTTCTAAAGTCTTCTTTAGATTTTGTTGAAATTTTGGGAGTAGATTCTAGTCGTCATTCTAAGACATTCCAGAAAAAAAAAATTGGGGGGAACCGGCCTCGTTTCGGAGCTAGGGCTCCTCGAAGTTCCCATATAGGCCCCATATAAGAACACCTTTAAGTGTGTGTGTGTGGATTTAGAACCGTGCGCCGGTCTCAGCCGATGAGGTCGGCGGCTAATTTGACGCTGGTGGATATCGGCGGACGGCTACGTCAAAAAATTAGTCGGCGACGGCGGCGTCGGCGGCTAAATCGATATAACTGAATAAAAGATGCAAAAGTTTTCAAAATCTCAATTTATTGAGTTCGTCGAAAGAAATTTCAAACAAAGCGGCGTAATTTGTAGAGAAAGGTTGCTCTTTGTTGTACATGTTAGTTTAGTGATGTAGAAGAGAATGTTCAGACCTAATCTGAATTAAAAAGAAAAGAAAAAATTGAATTCAGTTTCGAACCTGAACTTGACTTGTTTGGATATTTCACAGGGGATAAGTTCACTGATGTGGTACCGGCACGTATAACAGATTTTTTTAAAACAATTTTCTTACTAAAGTCATAGTTGTTGTGTATAAAAAATTTTTGTTTGCATTGCTTAGCAAAAGGCTCGACTTTCTACTAATCCAACAATGAAAAAATTTCTTTTGCTACTAGTCATCGGATTAGACAGTATTCTTTTTGCCAACATTGAAAGTGTCGATATTTTCTTAGCATAGTTCTTCCAAAAAATAGGATATTGCCGCCCTTTACATTACCAGCAAATGATAGTAAATAATGAATCTCACGGCCGCGGTTTTGCGATCATTTCTTCAACAAACTTTGACGAGGATATAAGCCGATACAGCCGCCGACCAAGCGTCGGCTAATGGCGGCTGAGAGTGTATCGGCTGCGGCTACCGGCTGAGCCTAAAATCGGCTGGCGTGGTCGGCGCGGCCGGCCGGCGCACAGTTCTATGTGGATTTGTTCGCTTTTGGTAAGCTCTGCTCGCCTCAATTTTTTTTTCTAAATTTAGTATTTTTTAAATTTTTAAAGTTTTCAAGTTTTTCAAATTTTTAAAATTTTTCAAATTAAAGTCGGAGCATTATAATTTGATCGATTCTACTCATTTAATTCATTTTTAAATAATTGTAGTTTTCGAAGAAATCATTTCGAAAACATTACAGTATAAAAGCTTAGACACGTGCATTTGAACGGATTACCCGCAGGTATACCGCGAGTAAACAGCTTTTATACTGTAATGTTTTCGAAATGATTTCTTCGAAAACTACAATTATTCAAAAATGAATAGAATCGATCAAATTATAATGCTTCGACTTTATTTAAATTTTTCAAATCTTTTAAATTTTTTAAATTTTTCAATCTACTAATTCTTTCAAAAGAACTGATATCAGTCAAAAACACTCAAAAGAGTAAAAGTGACGCAAGTCCCTGTGCATACTTCCAAAACAACTGATATCGCTGGAGGTGACGCATTCTGAGCTTGTACGCAAAAACTGTAACAGCAAAAATTTGACCAAAGAAATTCTAGAAACAAAATTTTACCAAAAAAATATTGCGCCACAAGTGGCAGATGTTGAGGAAAGAACTTTTAATAAATTTTTTAAAATAGACAAGAATACGTCCTAATACGTCCGAATCACTGATTTAAAGTAGGCTACACTAGACTGACAGCTGTTAAACTTATCAGCGCTGACAGGAATTGAACTAATATTTTCCAACCACATAATGGATCGATAACCATTTCACATTCGATTGTGGTTGTCTTTTGTAACAGAAGAAGATAAGTGAAATCTGCGTTTCGAGGTTTTTAATCCATGAGAACAAAACTTCATCTCTTACTGAGCTAAATCTGATGTTCACAATATAAAGAGTCGAAGCGTTCGTCTCAGGACATCAGACAAAAAAACTATTCTACCGTAGAATTTTCGTCGGATTTCTTTTCGATTTTGGCTTTAATTTGCACAAAATAACAAACATTAGCGTCGATTTCTTGACAGCTTTTCATTAAAAAACCTCGAGGCTTCTTAACTTTAAACGGCAGTATTTTTTCCGTACTAATGGCCTGCGTTGACTTTCACAGTACTATTGTTCGAAAAGGAAATTAATTAAATCAAACACCAGGTAAAACGAATAATTGATCGCAATGTCGGTTGTGTGCGGATTCACACTAATAACTTATCTTCCCACTAATAATGCATTCACTCATTCGCGATTGTTTAAATTTAGAATAGAATTGTTTACTTAATCGAGTTAATGCTGCACTTGAAAATCAATTTCATCTCAAACTATCCAAGTTTAAGGAAAAAACTGTAAAACCAATCTGAAAAGAAAATGTGCGAAGCACTTGACGGGCCACGGATTTCCTTCAGTCAATTAACATTAATTCCATCCAAATGTTATTTTGACGAGTGTGAAAGTTGCAAAGGTATGGAATTTGACACTTGACAAAATAAAAGTTTTGAAGTAAATCAAAGCACGTCAAGCATAAGGGCTTAGAGTGACAGCTGCCAAATATAGTGCTATTTTGTATTTAGTGTTTTGACAGTGTCAAAATTTTCTTGATATACTGTCCAGGTTCATTATTCTATTTAGAGTACCACTCATGCTTGAAGTGCGTTGAGTAAATGTATGTTACGTTTCATGGATGGCAGTATTACAAAAAATGCAATTTTATTACTTTTATAGTCTAACAAATCGAAAATAATTCAACAATTAGTAAAAGTTTCGAAACTATGGTGTACATAATATAATAATTAAAGTTCCGAAAGGGACTAGACGATCTAAATTAAAAACAAAACAAAATTTGAATTCTATGATGTCGAATTTGAAATTTATGATATAACCGCATTCTAAATTGTTCGTTTTTTATACAAATCTATGGGTGGTCTGAATGTTGAAAAATGAACGAAACATACGATTCTACCTAAACTATTGTGTTTTAATTTATAATTACGAAATTATTGCTGCGACATAATTAGAATTAAATAAACGTAACAATAGCATTGGACTAAACGCTTTCAATTCTCGTCAACAATCTGCAGGAATTCTTAATGAACGCAAAACTTTACTGGCCTATAACAAAAAGTATAATTTCAATGAAAGATGATGACCGATTTATTTCCATAAGGGGACAATTTATAATAATTTAAAATTAAATAATTTACAAAACAAAAGGGTTAGGTAACGTGAAGAAATTAAAGGAAAATTAAATTAAAATGATGGATACTGAGGATTTTGAGTGTAAACGAATATAAACTGACGTAAATGTCATTTCAACTGTTTCAATTACATACATTTACAGTGATTATTCGGTGTAATTAGGGATTGCAAACCGGTTTAAACCAAACCGGTTAACCGGGCAATTTTAGCCAAATCGAAACCGCGGTTTTTAGGCATAAAAACCGGGGTTTTCGGTTTTTAAAAGGAGCGACCAAAATTTATTTAAAAAGTACTGTGGCAAGCTTGTATTTTCTGCCTATGTCATATTATTGGAGTTATCCTTGTTTCCTAATTATGACATGAGCAATGTGTGATATGAGATGCAAAACATTGGTCTCGGAATTTTGACATTTTAATGATTTCAAAACAAACATAAAAAACTTCAAAAAATCGAAGCCGGCGTTGTGGTCCTTGCACAAAAACTCCTCATGACAAGATTAAGTGATACGAAAATTGGTTTATCTTCGAGGAGGAGGGTTGTATCCTGCGCCGAAGTCAAGAGATGCAATCCTCCGAAATTATAAACCAGTTTTTCTGCAGAAACTTAAGATATTTTATGTGTCGATGCAAAGATAAACCCAAATTCCCTCTCCAAACAGATGTTAAACAAATTCATTTCATTTCAATATGAAATACCGCGTCATAAACGCGGAAAAAGTATTAAAACTGTGAAATTTAGAGATTTTTAGCCCCGTACGAAGTACTGGGGGCTTATAAGATTAATATGCCGTTTGTAACACGTCGAATTGGAAGCAGACAGTAAGGGCAAAGCATTTGGTTATGTTCATAGATAACGAATCCGCAATAAAACAAGGCATCAGAACAGTCGGAGCGTTTGCTGCGACTTAGCCCCGTAATCCTATTTCGTCCGTAACCATAATACGTCCGTAGCCGTAATTCGCCCGGAACCCTAATACGTCTACAACCCTCTAATTCGTCTGTTACCAAAATGCAAGTCAAGTTGGGCATGGTCAAATTTACTGAAAGTGTTCATTTTTAAAATTGCGCATAGCGCAATTACGAAAGCCCGTACGAAGTACCTCTGAAATAAAACCAACAACTTATGACATTATTTTAGAAACCCAAAATTTTTTGCCAACGTTCCATTGGGTATTCAACTACCTCTCAAATGAAACAAAAACTAGCAAAATCGGATGAGATTGATTCGATTTATGTGCAAAAAATACTAAGGCCCGAGTAGTGGCCTTAGTCCAAGGGCCCAAATTTGAAACTTTTTTGCCATCATTTTATCCGACATTCAATTATCTCTCAAATGAAACAAAAACTAGCAAAATCGGATGAGATTTCCTCGATTTATGTGCAAAAAACACTTAGGGCCGAGTAGCGGCCTTAGTCCAAGGGCCCAAATTTCAAACTTTTTTCGCCACGTTCTTTTCGGTATACAATTACCTTCCATAAACAAGGCATCAGAACAGTCGGAGCGTTTGCTGCGACTTAGCCCCGTACAACCCGTAATCCTATTTCGTCCGCAACCATAATACGTCCGTAGCCCTAATAAGCCCGTAACCCTAATACGTCTACAACCCTCTAATGCGTCTGTTACCAAAATGCAAGTCAAGTTGGGCATTGTCAAATTTACTCAAACTGTTCATTTTTAAAATTGCGCATAGCGCAATTACGAAAGCCCGTACGAAGTACCTTTCAAATAAAACCAACAATTTAGGACATTATTTTAGAAACCCAAAATTTTTTGCCAACTTTCCATTGGGTATTCAATTACCTCTCAAATGAAACAAAAACTAGCAAAATCGGTTGAGATTTACTCGATTTATGTGCAAAAAGCACTTAGGGCCGAGTAGCGGCCTTAGTCCAAGGGCCCAAATTTGAAACTTTTTTCGCCATCATTCTATTCGGCATTCAATTATCTCTCAAATGAAACAAAAACTAGCAAAATCGGATGACATTTACTCGATTTATGTGCAAAAAACACTTAGGGCCGAGTAGCGGCCCTAGTCCAAGGGCCCTAATTTAAAATTTTTTTCGTCACGTTCTTTTCGGTATTCAATTACCTTCCATAAAAAACTAAAACTAGCAAAATCGGATGAGATTTACTCGATTTAAGTGCAAAAAACACTTAGGGCCGAGGAACGACCTTTGAGCCCTCCCAACAAGCCCACGTGGCATCTTACCCAAAAACAATGTTCAGCGACTTTGTTCTACTCGTCAATACCTTTCATTTGATATATCACAAGCAGCTATTGCGTGCGTATTTCGGTAGATATCGTCGAAAGACTGAAAAACACCTATAGGGCCCTAGCTCTGGAGGGGCCGACCCTACCATGCCCATTTTCGAACTTGACCTTACTTTTGTCGAACCAATCGGGGAAAAAAAAGAATTTTGAAAAAAGGTTGTGATTTACTCTAGCTAGAGGGGTCACGGACGGACGGACGGACGGACATTTTTTTTATTGCGGATTCGTCATCTATGAACATAACCAAATGCTATGCCCTTACTGTCTGCTTCCAATTCGACGTGTTACAAACGGCATATTAATCTTATAAGCCCCCAGTACTTCGTACGGGGCTAAAAACTAAATCTAGTAAAATCGGATGAGATTTTCTCGATTTATGTACAAAAAACACTTAGGGCCGAGTAACGACATTTGAGCCCTCCCAACAAGCCCACGTTGCATCTTACCCCAAAACAATGTTCAGCAACTTTGTTCTGCTCGTCAATACCTTTCATTTGATACATCACAAGCAGCTATTGCGTGCGTATTTCGGTAGATATCGTCGAAAGACTGAAAAACACCTATAGGGCCCTAGCTCTGGAAGGGTCGACCCTACCATGCCCATTTTCGAACCTGACCTTACTTTTGTCGATACCAATCGGGAAAAAAAAGAATTTTCAAAAAAGGTTGTGATTTACTCAAGCTAGAGGGGTCACAGACGGACGGACGGACGGACATTTTTTTTATTCCGGATTCGTCATCTATTAACATAACCAAATGCTTTGCCCTTATTGTCTGCTTCCAATTCGACGTGTTACAAACGGCATATTAATCTTATAAGCGCCCCAGTACTTCGTACGGGGCTAAAAAATGTCCGTCCGTCCGTCCGTCCGTGACCCCTCTAGCTTGAGCAAATCACAACCTTTTTTCAAAATTCTTTTTTTCCCCGATTGGTATCGACAAAAGTAAGGTCAAGTTCGAAAATGGGCATGGTAGGGTCGGCCCTTCCGGAGCTAGGGCCCTATAGGTGTTTCTCAGTCTTTCGACGATATCTACCGAAATACGCACGCAATAGCTGCTTGTGATATATCAAATGAAAGGTATTGACGAGTAGAACAAAGTTGCTGAACATTGTTTTTGGGTAAGATGCAACGCGGGCTTGTTGGGAGGGCTCAAAGGTCGTTACTCGGCCCTAAGTGTTTTTTGCACATAAATCGAGTAAATCTCATCCGATTTTGCTAGATTTAGTTTTTTATGGAAGGTAATTGAATACCGTAAAGAACGTGGCGAAAAAAGTTTCAAATTTGGGCCCTTGGACTAAGGCCGCTACTCGGTCCTAAGTGTTTTTTGCACATAAAGCGAGTAAATCTCATCCGATTTTGCTAGTTTTTGTTTCATTTGAGATAATTGAATACCCAATAGAAAGTTGGCAAAAAATTTTGGGTTTCTAAAACAATGTCGTAAATTGTTGGTTTTATTTGAGAGGTACTTCGTACGGGCTTTCGTAATTGCGCTATGCGCAATTTTAAAAATGAACACTTTCAGTAAATTTTACCATGCCCAACTTGACTTGCATTTTGGTAACAGACGCATTAGAGGGTTGTAGATGTTGAAATATTGTAATATCTAACTGGTCGTATGGCCAACGTAGTTAAGACCATATTGTTTGATGTATTTAAGAGAACAAAATAAACGTCACTGTCATACCAAGCATTTAACTAAAAGGCTGATCGATGAAAGTGTTTTTTCGTATATTGCCAACACCACCACAGCACAGGAAGCTTGGAAGAAGCTAGAATCCGCATTCGAGGACAGTGGTTTATGTCGAAAAGTGGGATTATTGAAGGAATTGGTTACAATGACCTTGGAAAAAAGTGAATCCGTTGAAGCTTACGTCAACACAATGGTTACCACGTCGCTCAAAGTCATCAAGGATTTGTGGTCTTGCATTGATAACACACCTGATGAAGCTAAACCGAAGGAAATTGAACGGGATTTGAAGGCATGGTCGGAGCTAAATTTGCTGATCGATGAAAGTGTTTTTTCGTATATTGCCAACACCACCACAGCACAGGAAGCTTGGAAGAAGCTAGAATCCGCATTCGAGGACAGTGGTTTATGTCGAAAAGTGGGATTATTGAAGGAATTGGTTACAATGACCTTGGAAAAAAGTGAATCCGTTGAAGCTTACGTCAACACAATGGTTACCACGTCGCTCAAAGTCATCAAGGCAGGATTAATAATCGATGATGTATTGCTAGCATCCCTAATGTTGGCTGGTTTGCCTGATGAGTTTACGTCTATGGTCATGGCAATTGAGAACTCCACCGTAAACTTGACATCCGATGCAGTAAAAACATTTTTATTGCAAGAAACCCGTCTTCGCTCTCGAACAATAAGTAGCGGTGCTTTTAGCGTACAGCCGCGTCATACCAATTTCCATTTTCGCTGTCACAAGTGTGGTTTGCCGGGTCACAAGGCGAAGAATTGTATCAAGAACGAATCGAGTTCCGAAATGAAACATAATCCGGACGATTGGAAGCAGCATGCGAATGAAGGGAAGCATAATGCGCATCAAGGGAAGCATCATCATAATGCGAATTATTATACGTCGCATCGGCCTAGTGCAACGGGCTTCTGAATTGGGTAGTGAACTGGTTGTCTTATATGTCTTATCGAATGGATAGAAATGCAGTGAATTAGTTGCATCGAATGGAATGAAATGCAGTGAATTAGTTGCATTGACTGGAACAAAATGCAGTGAATTGGTTGCATTGAATTAAAGCGCAGTGAGTTAGTTGTGTACCAGGGATTAGTTATCCGATTATTTTTTGTTATTTTTTACGTGATTTTTATTTGTCTATTCTGGACAGTAAACTAAATTTTTAGTTCAAGAAGGAAGGTTCTTCCAGAATTTGTTTTTTCGAAATTTTTGATTTTTAAAGAACTTTTTTTTGTGACGTCATTATTTTGATCATTGACCAGATTACATATTAAGTGGGTGTGTTGAAATATTGTAATATCTAACTGGTCGTATGGCCAACGTAGTTAAGACCATATTGTTTGATGTATTTAAGAGAACAAAATAAACGTCACTGTCATACCAAGCATTTAACTAAAAGGCTGTTTTTTCTTGTGTACTCTGCTGATCCAAATGGTTTTACAACAGTAGACGTATTAGGGTTGCGGGCGTATTACGGCTACGGACGTAATATGGTTACGGACGAAATAGGATTACGGGTCGTACGGGGCTAAGTCGCAGCAAACGCTCCGACTGTTCTGATGCCTTGTTTTTTTTGATCTTAGGGTTGAAAAAACCGCGGTTAACCGGCGGTTTTCAGTGGAAAAAAACCGAAACCGCGGTTTTTGAATTCGAGTTCGGTTTGCAATACCTAGGTGTAATCAAGCTTGTCGGAATTCATTCGGAAAAAGAACAATAGATGCAGAGGCGCTTCTAGCATACCGCGCGCCCTGGACCACTACAATCTAGCGCCTCGTTTTTGATTGTTTTTATTTTGTAAATATATTTATAGGTCAAAATTTATTTGTAAGATTAGAGTAAAAAAATTGAGACATGCGTCTTCGACTTCAAGCAAGCCTTTACCAAACACTACCCTTGATCATATCTGATTCAGTCTTCCAGGATTGAACAAATACCCCGAGAAAATTTTTCTTTCTTTAGGAGACATCAATGCTTAGCTAAAATTACAGCCATTTGTGTGTCACGTACTTAATTTTTGTTAATATCTTTTCATCAGAATCTGATTTAAAAAATGTACGACCGCAATATGTGTTACGAATGTGTAAGCTTTAAATAAAACTTAGTTTTCGTTGTATTCGTTTAACCACTGGTCAATGACCAACTCTAAGAAAAGTGAGCAGAAAAATTTAACGAAATTTCCATAAACTGCTCAGTTTCCTCAGAGCTGTTCAAACTGCTACAGCCAAATCTATTCTCTGTTGAAAGCTAACAAACTCGTGGTCGTTATTGCGGTCGTCATTGGTCTACATTTTTGAAAAAGGATTCTGGTGGAAAGGTACAATCAAAAGTAAATGGAAATCCAGTGTCCAAATGTATGTTTCGTGTCCTGCAGCAGGACATGTAGGACATTTTTTTGAGATACATGAAAAAAGCAGGATTCCAATTAAGGTTCAAAAACTGCCAGTCCCTTAATCCATTCACATTATTCTGCGGTTAAGCTCGAAAATAAAAAAAATCCGTTACAGTCGGAGAAATATAGATTTCGGGATTTTTAGAGATACCATCGTTTCTGTAATTCTCTCAATTGCCATTTGAAATTACATGCGAAATGAGAGAATACAGAAAAACGATGAAAACGATGATGCCTCTTAAAATCCCGAAGTCTATGTTTCTCCGACTGTAAATTGAACCAGAGACGAGGAGAAAAGTACATTCCGTTTTGGCGGATTTGCACTTTGATTCCTATTATTTCCTATAATTCCTAATAATTTCTAAGAATTCCACGATATTTTCTGTTACTATCCAATTCATTGTATACTTTTTAGAAACAATTTTCTAAAATTTTTCTTTCCTTTTCTTTATTCCGATAATTTTCTAAGATTTCCTCCAAATTTAAAGAAAACGAACAAAAACCGTCGAAATTACTGCAGTGTCGTAGCTGCCGAAGTATCCGGTAAATAATAAGAATTGAAGTAAATACTAGAAATTGAAGGAGTTACAAGAATTGACTGGTAATACGAGAAATTGAAAGTAAATGAAAGGATCAATCAGTGAGTGAACTGTATTTTACAAACCGAATAGCTAGGACCGGAAACCTGCAGCGAGTGAGAAGATCAAGTTTTTTTTTTTCATTCGCTTAGTTCTTTCGTTTGTCATACTTATCCGTATTTCCTTTCATTTACGTCAAATTTCTCGTATTTCCAGTCAATTCCTTGTAACTTTTCAACTTCTAGTATTTCCTTCAATTCCTCGTTTAGAGATATGATCTAAATCAATAAAGTAAACTATCAATTTCTACACTGACGGGATGACGATAAAGACTTGAGCGGTCTGCGTAATTTCCTCATACTGTATTCGAAAGATGTCAGTGTTATGATAGGAAGGCCGCGCAGCGGACTTTTTTTTCCTTTGAGGCAACATCCCATGAATTTTCATGCAAAGTATGAAATTTTTGTTCGCATATTCCAGCGCCCCATTTTACCAGCGCCCTGGACCATGGTCCAATTGGTCTCTATGAAGAAGCGCCACTGAATAGATGTCGCTACGGTCTCTATTGTTCTTTTTCCGAAGGATATCCGATTTTTAAATTGGAAGAATTCGGTTAATTGAGCCAATGAGCTTGTTTCATAGAATAAGCCCCGAAAATTTAATTTTGGAGGAACGGGCGAGTGAAACATTTACCATTTTGTTATGAAAACCTCGAGTACTAAAGCATGCGTGAAGGGAATATTGGTGTGAGAAAAAAAATAATGATTTGACGCAAAAGAATGGCATGAAAGTCGAGAAATTTAGCATTAAAAGTTTTACCTATTACAAGCCGAGATTGACTGTTACTTACTTGATATTGTTCCTCTGTATCGATCAGCCCTCGAACAGCAACAATTTGATATTGTGGTGCACGCATAGCAGCTGGTCCTCGGCGTATCAGTCTGAGGGAATCTTGTGATGAGCCCAGCGCCGCTACTTGTCTCGGACCGTGACTTGGATCAAGAATAAGCAATGTTAGCTCGTGATTTGTACGCTGTTCAATTCCGATGATGGTTCTCGAGTGACCTTCGCACAAAAATGAGAATTTTGTTTTTTTAGGATTAATTTCTTCGGTATGCTGAACCGTCATCATACCTTGATGTTGTAAGTATAGTGGCGGTGTGTGGTTTTTGGACTCGGAGAAATATTTTAACACCCAATTGAATAATGACGTGTGCCGTCCGTCAGGCGATGTGGGTCGGTGAAAATCGATGAGCTGACAATGGATTCGCAGCCATGACAGTACGGTAACCACCTTTTTTGGTGAAGATCAGCTTTATATTTGTTTTGTATTTTGTTCATAAACAAGTCATCAAACCTCCGTAGCACCGATCCATTTTCTTGTATTGTGTAACTTGCACCCCAACTGCTCGGAACCTTGCACATCGAATCCTCTTGTCCAAGCTGCTTCAACCATTTTTTGTAAACGTGATATGCTCGGCATTGCCGTCCGAGATGGACCATGTGTTCCCCACGCTGAATATATAGCCTCGTTGTATGTTGTATTTTGTAGCAACGAGGACAATAGCATCTGTAGATTTCTAAGGAATTCCATTTTGTCAAATTGAAACGTAAAATAAAAGTCATGAGCGAAGCTTGCGCATACCTGTAACCACAACCCCATCCCTTATCTCCATATGAACTCCCATAGTGATCTACACTTGAGCACAGCAATGACTTTATAACTCCAGGAGCAGAAGAAGACAACGACAACACACGAGGTGCTACTGATTTTGTGCATGACGTGCCATCGTCAATGCCATGCGATTCGGCTGCTCGTAAACCAACTTGTCGTTCATAATAATCGGCAACACTCATTTCTCCTGCGTACACTGCCCGTTGCATTTGACTGGAGGACTGTTCGCGAAAATTACCTTGATCGTCCATGCCATATTGAGCTCGCAGCATTTCAAATTCTCGCTGTTCGCGTAACTTCTGAGCTTCTTTTTCCAGATCCGGTTCCGTCTTCTTTTTAACGGGACTTTTGGCAAAGTGCTTCTCAATATGTAATTCCATTTCGTCGGTCTTCATGTTATCTAGGGACATACAACACACGGGACACATGCTCCTTACAGAACCATTTGTGGTTGGCTTATCGATACGAGCAGGACTCAAAATATCTCTGAAAATCAGATTTTTTATGAAAATTTCACATTGGTCAACAAAGTGTTCCAGTTCCAATTCAACACAAACACACACAGACCTCCTTGGGGTGACTGCTGTCAAAACCTAGAATGAAGCAAACATAATGACGATTCGCACTACCACCCACAGTTGTACGATCATTTTGTTCTGGATTTATGACAGTTGTCACCCTAGAGAGGTGTGTGTTAGTGTCCGAATTCGAACTGGAACACTTTATTAAAGTTTGTTGTACATACCTATGTTCAATGTTGACATGTAGCTCTAAGTCAGACGACGATTCGAAGGCACGGCCACAAATTGGACACGCGAGGGCGGTTAATGTGTCTGAATGATTTGAACTAATCACAACTGATGGACTCAATGGATCAAAATGGGATCGGTTAATGTGTTCCTCTAAAATACTAGCACTCTCGGAAGTGTATGGACATATGGGACACTGCATCGGACTTTGCATACTTGTCGCTGGAGCATTGCTCTTTAAATTTAAACCCAACTGTGACCGTAGTGGCGAGCCTTGACTACCATTCGATGTAGCAAACCCGTTGGAGAATTCCTTATTCCCGCTACTCATATCACAGACTTTTTGGTCGCCATTTTTCGATTTAGCATTTGAACTACTTGAACCACTACTACTTGAACACGAGTCGCAATGACTCAAATGACTTTTGGAATGACCAGACGTTGTGGCTGATGAGCTTTTCAAACCGTTTTGGTAATGATCATTCACTGTTTTCGCGTTGCGACCGTTTGTTTGATTGTGATTCAAATTTGAGTGAGCGATTCCGTTCATCTTTTCGATTCCTGGCACTTCAGTTATACTGGGCGACAGTCCACGACATTCGGACATTGAGTCACCCGAATCACCATCCACACTGAAATAAGAACTTGAATACTTTTCGTTGACCGAAGAAGAAGGAGTAGAAGTTAAAGTGTGCACATACCTCGGACTTTGATCGTCTATGAAGCTCATCAGTTCATTCTCCGGCGTTAGGTAGTCCAGATGGGCCTGATTAACGTGCAGCAAAAGTTCTGCGCCATCAACTCCACCCATACCGCAAAACGGACAGAAAGCACTTCCTTCAACGTGATATTGTCTTGTGTGCTCTCGCATAGAATCGTCGGTTAGTCCAGACACACCGCATATTTCACATGAGTGTTCTATGGATGGTGACAGATCAATGTGGGGATGATTTTCTGCCATTTACACCTTTTGATGAAGGAAAAAGAAATCAAAATTTAGTCCAATGTTGTAGGCCAGTAATTTTTTTGTTTACAACGTTTTTACTTCCCGATATTAATTTTTTATTCCCGGCTGTAGTAGACAGATATAGGGATGAAAAGAAATTTACACAGAATCATGAGGCAATTTTAAAGAATTTTTGCCAAGAAAGAGAGTTTTGTTATGAGAGTTATCCTACAATTAATTCTGTAAAAACAAACACACTTTGCGTAATTGGTCATTGGTACACAGACAATTTATTCATCACTGGAAAGTGGAAAGTACAATGGCAACAATTTGTGATAGATTTCAATATCAACATCTAGAAACAGACAAAATATGATTCGTCTAACGTTCTGTTTGTATTCGTCATTGTCGAGCCACTCTCGAACGGCCTTCAAAGCAACATTGGCTGCCTCCTCATTCGGATACCCATAAATTCCTGTCGATATACACGGGAAGGCAATGGTTTCCATTTTGTTCTCTTTCAATAAATCCAATGATTTTTCGTAACAACTGTGCAAAACGTCAGGCTTTTCTCCTAATAAAAATGGTCATAAAAATGCAAGATGAAACTACAAAAGGGCAGGCGCTTTACCTATAGGTCCAACCGAGTGTATTATATATTTTGCTGGCAGTTTGTAACCGCCCGTTAATTTAGCGTTCCCAATTTCACATCCTTTCAAAGCTCTGCACTCTCCTTGGAGCAATAATCTACCTGTGATGCAAAGAATCGCTGATTTTCCGTATTTTTTTTGTAAAAACAACAAACAAACAAACCAGCCGCTGTATGAATGGCACCATCAACACCACCACCACCAGCTAAAGAACTATTAGCAGCATTAACAATTGCATCGATTTCAAGACTTGTTATGTCACCGACGAATACCGATATCTTTTTGTTTAACTCATCATCTGTAGCGAAATTACTACGGTCCTTGTCGAGACATACTCCCAGTTTTTTAGCCTCATAAGACCGGGCATATGAATTCCATTGCGGTAAGTCGTCGATGGTTTTGAAACTATCACCACATTTGTACTCTTTACGTCTATCCTCAAGTGGCATAGATAAGTATGTTAACTTGGCACTTTCCCACGCACTCATTTTTCGGCTAACAATCAAATTTATGCTGTTAGTTAAGCTATCACCGACGTAGTCAATTATGTATGATAAACTTTGCTTCTTACTTGTATTGGCTTAATATACGCAAAAATGTTTTATTTAGACTTTTAAACATCATCAGCCAGAACCGAAGTGTCTACCGATGTGTGACAGCACAACCATCGAAATCCCGCCGAAAACACATTAAACTTTCTCACGTAATAATTGGGCGGTTAATTCAAAATGCTATTTGATTTACAAAGAAAATTAAATTCATGGCTCTAGTCCAGATGTCCTTATTCATCGAAATAAATAATATCAAATTGAATTACCCTCGTTTCACACGGTCTAATTAAATTGCAGATTTGAAAGTTGTGTTTTTATCAGTTTCGTATCAGAAAATATACTTTTTTATGTATTTTTTAAGTCAGTGAATTGAAAGTCACACTTGAGTTACAAGAAGCGAAAAAAACGCTTGTGGTTGCACCGAACGAATGTGAATTATCTGCAGCATTAATTAATTTATGTTATTCCTAAACTTGAAACACTCCCGAACAACATTCCCGCATTCGTCAAATTGACTTTTATTGGGTTAAAAAAAAAACAAATAAAACTGACAATACGATCATACGAATGACTTTCTGTTGGCCTACATTCCAACGTGTGTACTGACCTCCAAAATTAGATGTCCGCGATATCCTTTACTGACATAAACGAACTTTTTATGTATAACCAGCCCTGTCTCTATTCCACAACAAGATCATTAAAACTAAGAGATTTCAATCAACTTACATTTCTTGCAAAAAATGTAATTGACCTCTTTCATATTCACATTGAATCAATAAATCTCATCACGCGTTTTGTTTTCATGCAAACTTTACCATTTCCTTATTACATATTGCTGTAATCGAGTCCTCACTAATACACATCCACACACACTCTCATATTGGTGTTATGATAAAACGAAGATCCGTAATAAAAATGGAAAAATGTAGGAAGTAAAAAAGAAGGATAAAACGAACTTTTAAAGAACACAGATTATTTTTTACCTCTTTTAATAATTTGTTTCACCAAATTTATCACATGAACTTCGAAGAATTCTGAGCTGCAAAAACCTATCAATTTTGTATATGTATCACTGCTTTTAAGTTGTAAGAAAACAAAAATTTCTGTTGAGCCATTGTTGGGTGACAGCAAAATTATTATGAGATCTGCATTGGTGCAATAGTACGAAAGGATAAAACTCACACACAGAATGAAAAAGTTGAAAACGGAGGAAAAGTCGAAAACGGTCAAGGTGTTAGCGGGAGAATTTTAAAATTATTTTCGGCTACTCTTGTGTAGGACAAAAAATGTAGTAAATGTAGAAAGGAAGGATTTGAATAAATTTGATAAAATATAAAAAAAAGCGGTAACAATACTGATGAACATCATAAAATGAAATATGGTGGCGGCAGCTACAATCTAAAAGGGAGCATCGAGTCATTTTCTTTTCTTTTTTATTCCTTCGAAAATGTTTTTATGAATTTGAAAATTGTAACTTAGTCTTAATTTGATTCAGCTTCCAAAAATTCACAGAAGACGTATAAACGTATATTATTGGCACTTGATGATGACATTTCATTGATATTTTTCTCAGAGTGAAGTTATTTCACAAGAAAATAGAGTCTCAAGAGTGTACTAAAAAATTGTGGCGCCTCTACAGGCCAACGAACGTTTTCTGTAACAAGGTTCTGAAAGAACAGGTTAAGACACTTACGAAGGCGGGTGAAACACAAATCTTGACAATTTAGACATATACTTATATTGTTTGAAAAGTCAACTTGAAAGCAATTTTTAGCCCCGTACGAAGTACTGGGGGCTTATAAGATTAATATGCCGTTTGTAACACGTCGAATTGGAAGCAGACAGTAAGGGCAAAGCATTTGGTTATGTTCATAGATGACGAATCCGCAATAAAAACAAGGCATCAGAACAGTCGGAGCGTTTGCTGCGACTTAGCCCCGTACGACCTGTAATCCTATTTCGTCCGTAACCATAATACGAACGTAGCCGTAATACGCCCGGACCCCTAATACGTCTACAACCCTCTAATGCGTCTGTTACCAAAATGCAAGTCAAGTTGGGCATGCTCAAATTTACTGAAAGTGTTCATTTTTAAAATTGCGCATAGCACCCGTACGAAGTACCTCTCAAATAAAACCAACAATTTACGACATTATTTTAGAAACCCAAAATTTTTTGCCAACTTTCCATTGGGTATTCAATTCCCTCTCAAATAAAACAAAAATTAGCAAACTCGGATGATATTTACTCGATTTATGTGCAAAAAACACTTAGGGCCGAGTAGCGGCCTTAGACCAAGGGCCCAAATTTAAAACTTTTTTTCCACCATTCTATTCGTCATTCAATTATCTCTCAAATGAAACAAAAAGTAGCAAAATCGGTTGAGATTTTCTCAATTTATGTGCAAAAAACACTTAGGGCCGAGCAGCGGCCTTAGTCCAAGGACCCATATTTAAAACTTTTTTTGCTATAATTCTATTCGGCATTCCATTATCTCTCAAATGAAACAAAAACTAGCAAAATCGGATGAGATTTACTCGATTTATGTGCAAAAAACACTTAGGGCCGAGTAGCGGCCTTAGTCCAAGGGACCAAATTTGAAACTTTTTTCGCCATCATTCTATTCGGCATTCAATTATCTCTCAAATGAAACAAAAACTAGAAAAATCGGATGAGATTTACTCGATTTATGTGCAAAAAACACTTAGGGCCGAGTAGCGGCCTTAGTCCAAGAGAGCAAATTTGACACGTTTTTCGCCACGTTCTTTTCAGTATTCAATTACCTTCCATAAAAAGCTAAATATAGCAAAATCGGATGAGATTTACTCGATTTATGTTCAAACAAGGCATCAGAACAGTCGGAGCGTTTGCTGCGACTTAGCCCCGTACGACCCGTAATCCTATTTCGTCCGTAACCATAATACGTCCGTAGCCGTAATACGCCCGGAACCCTAATACGTCTACAACCCTCTAATGCGTCTGTTACCAAAATGCAAGTCAAGTTGGGCATGGTCAAATTTACTGAAAGTGTTCATTTTTAAAATTGCGCATAGCGCAATTACGAAAGCCCGTACGAAGTACCTCTCAAATAAAACCAACAATTTACGATATTATTTTAGAAACCCAAAATTGTTTGCCAACTTTCTATTGGGTATTCAATTATCTCTCAAATGAATCAAAAACTAGCAAAATCGGATGAGATTTACTCGATTTATGTGCAAAAAACACTTAGGGCCGAGTGGCGGCCTTAGTCCAAGGGCCCAAATTTGAAACTTTTTTGCCACGTTATTTTCGGTATTCAATTACCTTCCACAAAAAACTAAATCTAGCAAAAACGGATCAGATTTACTCGATTTATGTGCAAAAAACACTTAGAGCCGAGTAGCGGCCTTAGTCCAAGGGCCCAAATTTGAAACTTTTTTCGACACGTTCTTTTCGGTATTCAATTATCTCTCAAATGAAACAAAATCTAGCAAAATCGGATGAGATTTACTCGATTTATGTGCAAAAAACACTTAGGGCCGAGTAGCGGCCTTAGTCCAAGAGCCCAAATTTGAAACTTTTTTCGACACGTTCTTTTCGGTATTCAGTTACCTTCCATAAAAAACTAAATCTAACAAAACCGGATGAGATTTACTCGATTTATGTGCAAAAAACACTTAGGGCCGAGTAGCGGCCTTAGTCCAAGGGCCCAAATTTGAAACTTTTTTCGACACGTTCTTTTCGGTATTCAGTTACCTTCCATAAAAAACTAAATCTAGCAAAATCGGATGAGATTTACTCGATTTATGTGCAAAAAACACTTAGGGCCGAGTAACGACCTTTGAGCCCTCACAACAAGCTCGCGTTGCATCTTACCCAAAAACAATGTTCAGCAACTTTGTTCTACTCGTCAATACCTTTCATTTGATGTATCACAAGCAGCTATTGCGTGCGTATTTCGGTAGATATCGTCGAAAGACTGAAAAACACCTATAGGGCCCTAGCTCTGGAGGGGCTGACCCTACCATGCCCATTTTCGAACTTGACCTTACTTTTGTCGATACCAATCGGGGAAAAAAAGAATTTTGAAAAAAGGTTGTGATTTACTCTAGCTAGAGGGGTCACGGACGGACGGACGGACGGACATTTTTTAGCCCCGTACGAAGTACTGGGGGCTTATAAGATTAATATGCCGTTTGTAACACGTCGAATTGGAAGCAGACAGTAAGGGCAAAGCATTTGGTTATGTTCATAGACTACGAATCCGCAATAAAAAAAAATGTCCGTCCGTCCGTCCGTCCGGTTTGTTCAATATTGATCAAAGTAAACATCTTGACAAGATTTGACTTTCGCATTATGTACATCGACTTTCGCATTATATACATAGACTTTCGCATTATGTATTAACCGATTTCGATACATAACTTGCATTTTTAGCCCCGTACGAAGTACTGGGGGCTTATAAGATTAATATGCCGTTTGTAACACGTCGAATTGGAAGCAGACAGTAAGGGCAAAGCATTTGGTTATGTTCATAGATGACGAATCCGCAATAAAAACAAGGCATCAGAACAGTCGGAGCGTTTGCTGCGACTTAGCCCCGTACAACCCGTAATCCTATTTCGTCCGCAACCATAATTCGTCCGTAGCCCTAATAAGCCCGGAACTCTAATACGTCTACAACCCTCTGATGCGTCTGTTACCAAAATGCAAGTCAAGTTGGGCATTGTCAAATTTACTGAACTGTTCATTTTTAAAATTGCGCATAGCGCAATTACGAAAGCCCGTACGAAGTACCTTTCAAATAAAACCAACAATTTACGACATTATTTTAGAAACCCAAAATTTTTTGCCAACTTTCCATTGGGTATTCAATTACCTCTCAAATGAAACAAAAACTAGCAAAATCGGATGAAATTTACTCGATTTATGTGCAAAAAACACTTAGGGCCGAGTAGCGGCCTTAGTCCAAGGGCCCTAATTTGAAACTTTTTTCGTCACGTTCTTTTCGATATTCAATTACCTTCCATAAAAAACTAAATCTAGCAAAATCGGATGAGATTTACTCGATTTATGTGCAAAAAACACTTAGGGCCGAGTAACGACCTTTGAGCCCTCCCAACAAGCCCGCGTTGCATCTTACCCAAAAACAATGTTCTGCAACTTTGTTCTACTCGTCAATACCTTTCATTTGATATATCACAAGCAGCTATTGCGTGCGTATTTTGGTAGATATCGTCGAAAGACTGAAAAACACCTATAGGGCCCTAGCTCTGGAAGGGCCGACCCTACCATGCCCATTTTCGAACTTGACCTTACTTTTGTCGATACCAATCGGGGAAAAAAAGAATTTTGAAAAAAGGTTGTGATTTACTCAAGCTAGAGGGGTCACGGACGGACGGACGGACGGACGGACGGACGGACGGACATTTTTTTTATTGCGGATTCGTCATCTATGAACATATACAAATGCTTTGCCCTTACTGTCTGCTTCCAATTCGACGTGTTACAAACGGCATATTAATCTTATAAGCCCCCAGTACTTCGTACGGGGCTAAAAATGTCCGTCCGTCCGTCCGTCCGTGACCCCTCTAGCTTGAGCAAATCACAACCTTTTTTCAAAATTCTTTTTTTCCCCGATTGGTATCGACAAAAGTAAGGTCAAGTTCGAAAATGGGCATGGTAGGGTCGGCCCTTCCAGAGCTAGGGCCCTATAGGTGTTTTTCAGTCTTTCGACGATATCTACCGAAATACCCACGCAATAGCTGCTTGTGATATATCAAATGAAAGGTATTGATGAGTAGAACAAAGTTGCTGAACATTGTTTTTGTGTAGGATGCAACGCGAGCTTGTTGGGAGGGCTCAAAGGTCGTTACTCGGCCCTAAGTGTTTTTTCCACATAAATCGAGTAAATCTCATCCGATTTTGCCAGATTTAGTTTTTTATGGAAGGTAATTGAATACCGAAAAGAACGTGTCGAAAAAAGTTTCAAATTTGGGCCCTTGGACTAAGGCCGCTACTCGGCCCTAAGTGTTTTTTGTACATAGATCGAGTAAATCTCATCCGATTTTGCTAGATTTTGTTTCATTTGAGAGATAATTGAATGCCGAATAGAAGATGGCAAAAAAAGTTTCAAATTTGGGCCTTTGGACTAAGGCCGGTACTCGGCCCTAAGTGTTTTTTGCTCATAAATCGAGTAAATCTCATCCGATTTTGCTAGATTTAGTTTTTTATGGAAGGTAATTGAATACCGAAAAGAACGTGGCGAAAAAAGTTTCAAATTTGGGCCCTTGGACTAGGGCCGCTACTCGGCCCTAAGTGTTTTTTGCACATAAATCGAGTAAATCTTATCCGATTTTGCTAGATTTAGTTTTTTATGGAAGGTAATTGAATACCGAAAAGAACGTGGCGAAAAAAGTTTCAAATTTGGGCCCTTGGACTAAGGCCGCTACTCGGCCCTAAGTGTTTTTTGCACATAATCGAGTAAATCTTATCCGATTTTGCTAGATTTAGTTTTTTATGGAAGGTAATTGAATACCGAAAAGAACGTGGCGAAAAAAGTTTCAAATTTGGGCCCTTGGACTAAGGCCGCTACTCGACCCTAAGTGTTTTTTGCACATAAATCGAGTAAATCTCATCCGATTTTGCTAGTTTTTGTTTCATTTGAGAGATAATTGAATACCCAATAGAAAATAATATCGTAAATTGTTGGTTTTATTTGAGAGGTACTTCGTACGGGCTTTCGTAATTGCGCTATGCGCAATTTTAAAAATGAACACTTTCAGTAAATTTGACCATGCCCAACTTGACTTGCATTTTGGTAACAGACGCATTAGAGGGTTGTAGACGTATTAGGGTTCCGGGCGTATTACGGCTACGGACGTATTATGGTTACGAACGAAATAGGATTACGGGTCGTACGGGGCTAAGTCGCAGCAAACGCTCCGACTGTTCTGATGCCTTGTTTTACTTTCGCTTCCCGTTTGGGAACCGAAAATTACAATTTTCGTAGTTCGTGTGATGAAATAGTCATTTGCCTTCGGCGCGGGCAGCAACTCTCGCACACGGTTGAATTTCTTTACTTTCGTCCCTTGTGATCCAAATAACTATTTCATGCTTCGGGGCCGAAAATGAGGGCAATTTTTCGAATTTTCTCGGGTTTCCGGCCCTCTGCATGAAAACTCACATGTGCACCTGTTTGGGACGGCCTACAATCCGCGAAATTGCCTAAAATTAATCGTCCAAAACAGGTACACAAATGACTATTACGTATCTGTTGTGGACGGTATATTTTAGGCAATTTCGCGAGTTGTAGCCCGAACGAAGTGAGGGCGACAAGCGAAAGTGCCTAAAATAAACCGTCCACAACAGATGCGTATACAACTTTTCATGCCGAGGGCCCAAATTACGAGAAAAATTCCGTAATTTTTGCCGAAGGCATGAAAATTGAAATAAGGCGTGCGCCAGTGCCCTTGTGAATTGAATGAATTGTTAGTTATTTGTTAATTTTTGTGTGTGTTATTGTTGTGATGGCTAAATAATTAAATTTTTCATATACCCCCGCATTTTCTGGCTAAATGCCTTCATATTTCCAAAGTATATAAACACTGAAGGTAATGCAAATCCGCAGTTACACAAAGATCCAAACTTTCAGGTGAATTTTAGCTCCATCATGTTGCACACTTATTGAATTCGTTTGCGTCAGGTTGCATCTAGTGGTGAATTTGGTACGATTTAGCGGGGTTATGTTGCACACATACACAATTTGTTTGGGTCAAGTTGTATTTAGTGGTGAATTGGATGGATTTAGGGCCGTCATGTTGCACAAGTCTAAGTTAGACAACATACGAAAATGAATTCACCTGAAAGTTTGGATCCGTAATTTCTCTGATCCGCTGAGGGTCTGCATTACCTTCAGTGTTTATATACTTTGAACACTCAGTGTTTATATACTTTGCATATTTCAACATTTGGTTCCGCTATTTGCGATAAGTATCAACTTTCGATGTTGGTATCAAAAAAAAAATAGTATGAACGACTCGTGGCAAAAGTAAAAAAATTCAACCTGTGCGATAGAGGCCCTTGCCTTCGGCGCGGGCATCAACTCTCGCACACGGTTGAATTTTTTTACTTTCGCCCCTTGTCATTCAATGTACTATTGGTAAGTTGAAATCGTCATATAAAATTTTCCAAACCTAGTTGGCGCTATAGGAAAATTTTGATTCCACCGCCTTCGTGATCAACTCGAAAGTGTCTTAACATGTTCTTTCAGAACCTTCTCCTGTAATAGTACATTACGTACAAAGCCGAGCGATGCAACCACGCAATTCCAAATAACAATACCGAAACTATTATGTAGTATTACTACAGCTACTGTCATACACGGAGATCGAGTTTCTCGAACTTTCGTGATTATCAATTGCAGATAATTCGAGAAATATCATTTTACAAAATTTTATCGCCAGAAAAGGCAGTTCTTATCATCTTTTCTTAATCCGTTTAGTGCAATCAATTTTTAATTTGTAGAGGCCAAAAAAGCATTTCAGAGATTAGCAGAGATTTGATGATAGATGGCGTTGATTCCGACTTGCCGGACACATCTGGGTAAAAATTGATACAATTGAACGATATGCGACAAATAGAAATCAACAAAATTTCACATTCGGAAGAAAAAAATTAAAATTTTTTCAACTCAGCTCATTTTAACAAAATAAACTCCTGATTACAAAACAGAAGCAATGCAATCTGTTATCAACTCTCTGATTTTTAGAGCTCCTCACGAATGATTGAAAACTGAGTACTGAAACGGGACAGTGTATCAAACAAATTTTACCACTGCAATCTGGAAGATTTTTTAACACAAAAATAACACTCTATTTGGTAGCTGCCATCCGAAGCACTTTTTCTTGAAGCGCGTTGATTTGTAGCGATTGGTATACAGTGTACGTCAGCATATCAAGCATGAGTGGTACTCTAAATAGGGTACTGAAACTTGACTATGTGTTAAACAACTATGAAAAGCCATTTAATACAAAATAGTACTAAATTTGGCAGCTGTAGTCACAGTCGATATTCAAACAAGTTCCAATGAAAAAACTTTGTTTTCAGATGTGCGTCGGACTATCTTTTTCGAGGAAGCTGTTCAGGTGCACTTAGTATTTAAAATTTAATTTTAAAGTCCTTCCAGATCCAACATTTTTAAAATGCACAAATGTCAAGCCCATTTTTCAAATAAAACTTGATATTTGGAAAAATAAACTATTATTTTCGACCTTCAACAAGTCAGACATCAGACAAGAATACATTTTTCTCTAAATGCAAAATTGTAATGTCCCCATCGATATATCTTTATGAGAATGCTGCAATACCAGTAATCGCTCGACCCAATATCAGTGCGTGAATATCATGCGTTCCTGAAATTAGTTAAATTTTCACTGAAATGGAAATCTATTTTTTTTACTTTACTCACCCTCGTACGTGTTGACCGATTCCAAATTCATGACGTGGCGAATGATATGATATTCATCGGAAATCCCGTTACCTCCGAGCATGTCTCTAGCAACTCTGGCAATTTCCAATGATTTACCGGCGTTGTTCCGTTTCAGCAGCGATATCATCTCCGGAGCTAATCTGGACGTTTAACATTTGAGTCTACCATTCGATTGAAATGGCCGCAGTTTAAAAGGAAAATTACTTGTGTTCATCCTTCAACCGTCCTGCTTGTATGCATCCCAGGGTACCCAAGCCGATTTCAGTGACCATGTCGGCTAATTTCTTTTGAATCAATTGATTGGCAGCGAGAGGACGATTGAATTGCTTGCGGTCTAGGGTATATTGCCTGGCAATAGTAAGACACGCTTCGGCTGCTCCAAGAGCACCCCATGCAATGCCTGTGCAGCAAACATAATACAATTTTCACTATTTCCTATGCATTACGAAAAGGAAAATACTTTACCGTATCGAGCATTGTTCAGACATGTAAACGGCCCCTTGAGACCTTCGACTTTTGGCAGAAGATTCTCTTCTGGTACTCGTAAATCATCCATTAGTATCATGCCGGTTGTTGACGCACGCAACGAAAATTTTCCTTCAATTTTCGGTGTTGCCAATCCTTTAGCACTAATCGAACGGTCAACGATGAATCCTCGAATTTTGTTATCTTCACAATTCGCCCATACGATGAGTACATCGGCTAGTGGTGAATTTGTGATCCATGTCTTGCTCCCGGACAAAATATATGATTTTGATGCAGCATCGTATTTGGCCTTCGTTTCCATTGAACCGGGGTCACTGCCTGAAACGGCATTTTATCCATCAAACGTAAATACTAAGAGAACTTTTTTATTTCATACCGTGATTTGGTTCCGTTAAACCGAAACACCCAATCAGTTCTCCTTTTGCTGTTCTCATAAATTTGTAAATTTCAGTTGGAGGTTTTAGTGAATCGTATACAAGCGGGTCATACCTAACCTAGGCAGATACTTGTTCCTTTGCTGATCATTTCCAAAGTCATAAATTGCGCCCATTGCCAGTGAACTTTGTACTGATAGAGCCGATCTATAACCTGAGTCGACTCGTTCAATTTCACGTGTCAGCAACCCATATGCCACACTTGAAACACCTGCGCATCCATAATTTTTTAATGTGCAACCCAGTGCACCAAGCTCACCAAGCTCGGTCATAATTGTCTTGTCAAAAACTGTAAAGAATTGATAAATTGGTAAAATTTTCAACGAGCCTAGAGAAGAAAGTTGGAAACGAAAGCGTATCAAGTGCTTAGCAAATCAACGGAAAATTCTTTCATTTCTGAATTATACCTTCATTTCTATTGCCATTGATAACTCGAGGCATTAACTTCTCCTGACAGTATGTACGAAACGTATCTCTAATTGATATTTCATCTTCGGTCAATAGTGACTCTAACTGTAATGGATCTTCCCAGTTGAATATCTCTGTAAAGATTTATGGTTGATTAAACGACGAAAGCAAGCAAACAATTCGAATGTGAATTTCTTATCGCTTCTCTATTATATAATCGGGTGTGATGCTGTTAAAGATTATGTTACATTTCCAGCCACTTAACTCATCGCACACTTACGCTTTGAAGACGATTTCGAAGCTAAGGCTACACAGTGGATGGAAACAACGAAAATTTGGCATTATTTTCAGCTTAAATAAGTACCGTGTTGTGATTATCTTACACCTCGACCAAAACGATTGCGAAGAATGGAACAACTGTCCCACAGTTTTAGAAGTTCTTAGCGACAACATCACAAAAAATACACAATGCACACAACACGTATGGTATATACACTGAAGGAAGATATTTACATTACTGATACCAATGAATTGTTGCGCTGATAAAATCCACTTTAGTTTTTGCTCTAAATTAAAGACTTTAATTGTTCTACGCATGCGAACCTCTCCACATTAGGAATTTGATTTGTTTTTGTGTATTTCACGTCGTAAACAGCTGATGGAACTACAATATGGAATAGATCTTCATTCATGGGTTATGTCATGGCACTCTAGCTCCAAGCGTTAAAACAAGAATTAGAGATGTCACACTTGGAGTATATTTTAGACGAAATGGTGAAGCAAAAGTAAACTGCCCTATAACGAAATTCTTCTAAAAGACTTTACGATAAGTTTAAGAGGCACCGGTACTTAGCTAAAATTGTAGCCTACATTTGTGTGCCTCGTATTTTATTTTGGATGATATCTTTTCATCAGAATCCTTTTAAATAAAAATTAATTTTGGTTGTAGTCGTTTAACCGGCTCTAAAAAACGTAAGCAGTTTTCTCAGGGCTGGTCAAATTACTACAACCAAGTTTAATTTTTATTTAAAGCTACTACATTCTGGCCATTCTTTGGTAGATGACAATTCCATTCGACAATCAATATATATTTGTTCAGACAGCCAAGCAGCCCTAAAAGCACTTAAGTCGTACACGCAAAGTTCTGCCCTGTCGTTAGAATGCTGGCACCTAGTGAACCAAATAGCGCAGGTAAACAATTTAAAGCTAGTATGGGTTCCAGCACACTCGGGCTTCGAGGGTAACGAAAAAGCTGATACGCTAGCCAAGGCGGCAGCTTTGAGCAAGACATATGGTCCGGAACCCATAACTAGCGTACCGCCGTCGATAGCTGAACGACAGATACTTTCCTTAAGAGAAAAGAAATTCAGAGAACACTGGGCTAATATCAGATCATGTCGACAGTCCAAACATTGCATACGCATCAGCAGGATCAACACCAAGTACTTAATTAATGTCAGTCGTACGAGGTTAAAATTATACACTGGAGTGATCACTGGACACTACGGCTTCAACAAACACCTCACCACTATAGGCAAACGTTCTGATCCGAGCTGTGACCAATGCGGTTACCATACTGACACAGCTGAGCATTTTCTGTGTGACTGCCCTGCCTACATCCTAAACAGGATGAAGCATCTGGGCAACTACACCATTAAATACCAGTCCATCAAACATTTGCTACCCAAGGACGTCCTGAACTTCATCGTTAGTTCAGGTAGATTCCAGGAATCAGCATAGAACCGTAACAAATCATCGATAGTAGCACAATAGGCCCAACGGAGGCCTCCGTGCGCGATTTAACTCACAGTAGTTAATCAGCTATCTCCTTAATAATAATAATACTACATTCGTGGTCGTTATTGCGGTCGTACATTTTTGAAAAAGGATTCTGGTTGAAAGATATCATCGAAAGTAAACTAAAATCCAGTATTTAAAAAACGCCCAAATGTATACTTTGTAGTTACCATTGTGTTAAAGAGTGGCAGTTTAATTTGCAATCGGCATTTGTTCACCTGAACATATTGCTTTTCGAGATGATAATGAAATTCTTAATCAATTTTACGTGATACGGCAACGCAAAGTTTTCGACACTTGTGTCCTTCCAGTGCTCACTTATGGAGCGGAAACGTTAACTTTAACGAAAGCATCCGAAGAAAATTGAGAGTGACACAAAGAGCCATGGAACGGAGTATGCTTGGAATAACACTCAGAGACAGAATGACGAATCAATGGATTCGACAACAAACCAGGGTCGTTGATGTCATGGAAAGAATAGCATCTCTGAAATGGAGCTGGGCGGGACATATTGCAAGAAGGACAGACGAACGTTGGACCAAAAAGATCATGAACTGGCGACCATATAAAAGACGAGCTATAGGTAGACCACCAGAGAGATGGACAATCGGAATTAAGAATATTGCAGGTACAAACTGGCAGCAAATGGCAATGGATCGTACGAAATGGAAAGAAGTTGGAGAGGCATACATCCAGCAGTGGATAGAAACAGGCTGAAAAAGAAGAAGAAGAAGGCAATGTAAATGGTGCTCCGCTCATATGAAATATGTATTTACGTTGTATATTCACGTAAAGAACTGTACGTACGAGGTTCCAATTTGAAAACTCGGACGTAATGTACTATTGTCTAGTACATATTCTGAGTCGCAAGGCTACTTTTCTTGTAAAGACGTCAACAAAGTCTTTATGAGGGATCCTTCGGATTCTTCTCAAACCGATTCACGCCGTAAGTGCTGTCGAAATTCAAAATGGAAAGTGCGGAGGTCTTTCTAACGTAGCGTCATTTTCATACAAGGCGTTGAAATGTACTTTTCATCGAATCGTTCACCTAAAATTCAAATTTTAGGCACACTTAGAGCTCGTTCAGGAACGATTTTTTCTTCACTGAGTTTCGTTCAGTTAACGATGACAGGTGTAACTGTGAGGTTAGATTTCTCACGATGTATTTTGGTCGTGAAATGTTACCCAAATGTCATGAAACTTCGGTGAAGTGAATTTACAATGGATGTGTTGTGGTCTGCGGATATAAATCATTTCGATTTCTGTGGACCATTTGATGATACGATATGCCAGCGTCGACAGTTCAAGAACAGAGATTTTCCGATGTCAAATCGATCTGACACCGACCTAACAGAACTTTTTCATAGAACGGATTTACATATAAACGGATGTTGTGCTAAAAGTAATCCTGTACGAGCTGGGGGCTGCAAGTAACCACAGTACAGACAGTATATTGCTGTCGAGTACATCAGAACCACCAAGTTTCATGTTGCCGGCGAATGTGTTCGAAACGGAAGGGGAGCGTATTTGGGAAATCTTGGATACGCGCAATTATATACGAACAAGATATCTTCTCGTCGACTATTTGGATCATGCACTGGAAATGTTGCTCGGCTTTTTTCAGACGGGGAATAAGTACAGTTGGCCCGGTCTCATCGATCCGAAAGATTATTGGGACGCAATGACAGCGTGTCGGTACAGTGAAGGAAGTGAAGATCATGCCCAGGAAACCATTCAATACTATTACGAGGCATATGAGGAGACGCCTGATGCAATTCAGATGATCAAAGAAATGGTCGAACTGGATGGTCGATCTTAGAAAAGCGCACTGTAGACTGTGCGAAAATATTTTTTTCTGACTTTTCATTGCGTCGAATGAATTCTGAATGAGTGATGTTCGTCATGGTCAAATAAATTTCTAAGAAACAAAGTAGTTCTGTTGTCAGTTGTTTTTGGCACCTCCTTCCTCTTCATTTTGTATATAAGTTCCGTTCCCCTCCACTTTCGTTCTAGTAAGTTGGTCCGTTAAGGCAAGTTAAGGACGCAAGTGAGTATCACTGTAAAGTTGAGGTCCTCCACATTCATAATAAATAATAATTTAATCAAATAATTGCATTAGTGAGGTGGAGGTCACAGCCCTCGTCAAAGTTCACCTACGTTCCATCGATTCTGAGAAATTTTTCGGAGGTCATTCGGCCGTTTGTCATACAATTTTTTGAAATTAATATTTTCCCCGAGAATACTCGACCTCAGCTTTCCAACGAACCCATACACGCTCGTATCCTCGCCACCTTACGGAAATGAAATCCGGACTACGAAACCCCATTTTTCGACTTTTTCGGAAGATAAAAAAAAAATCTTAGACTTGTTTTGGGGCCTAGGCACCAAGGCCTAACTAGACATATATAAAGAAGTCCCAGAAAAAATAGCGCCGATTTCGGTCAGTCGAAATTCAAAAGAATGTGGGAATGTAAACATAAACAGAAAATTAACTCGTAACTTTCACTAACGTATCTGAACGGCAAACGTCAGACAACTGTTAGTGTAACATTAAACGAATCGTCAAATCTTCACTGAGTGAAGAAAAAATCGTTCCTGAACGAGCTCTTACGGCGTGAATTACAATTTTCGAAGTATTCTAACGTTTGAAATAACCCGCCATTCCCCCGCTCAAATTCACGAGGTAATAGATTTTCAATGTTGCGTGTCAGTTTAGTTGGTTTAGTTCGTTTTGTCGCTTTAGTTGGTTCAGTTTCAGTTGGCTTCGTTGGCTTGCGTATATTTTTTGTGTTTCAATCATCTACTACATTCTTTTGCAATTTAACGTGACAGCCGTGACAGTTTTTGTTGCTAGAGTTTTGTTTGTAAGAAAAGGCCGGGTAATCGTATGATACCATGGCTGCCGGTCCGATCGCGGAAAGAAATCAAGGTAAATAAAAGATAAAACCGGAACTGGCCTCAAAAGCATTCGGTTCCAGTGCCTTTTTTTCGTAAATTCAGGGCACTTACGTTTCATACGTCACGTAGCCTTACTTCTACAATGAAAACGTTTCCCATCATCTAACTAGTAAAAATTTCGTAATTTTCCAGACGCCACAATTTACGTGGGAGGGTTAGACGATAAAGTGTCTGAGTCCTTATTATGGGAGCTGTTTGTTCAAGGTGGACCTGTGGGTACGTTAAAACAAGTGTGTGTGTGTGTGTGTTTGTTTGTGGAATTTTCTAATCGATTCTACTATTGTACAGTTAACGTTCATATGCCCAAAGATCGGGTGACGCAAATGCATCAAGGCTATGGTTTCGTAGAATTTCTCAGCGAAGAAGATGCGGACTATGCCATAAAAATAATGAACATGATCAAACTGTACGGCAAGCCAATTCGTGTCAACAAGGCTTCGGCTCATCAGAAAAATCTGGATGTTGGTGCGAACATTTTCATTGGCAATTTGGATCCAGAAGTCGATGAAAAGCTACTGTACGACACATTTTCTGCATTTGGTGTGATATTACAAACACCGAAAATTATGCGAGATCCGGAAACGGGCAATTCAAAAGGTTTTGCATTCATCAACTTTGCCAGCTTCGAAGCATCCGACGCTGCTATGGATGCAATGAATGGACAGTATTTGTGCAATCGACCGATTTCTGTTTCGTACGCCTTCAAAAAGGACTCGAAAGGTGAACGACATGGCTCTGCCGCTGAACGATTATTGGCGGCACAAAATCCTCTTTCTACATCTGATCGTCCACATCAATTGTTTGCTGACGCACCAGTTCCAATGATGTCAATGCCAATGGGCCACGGTCAAATGGGACAAATGATGCCACCGCCGCCACCTTTAATGGTAAAATTGATTTTGTTCCGTATTTCAGACAAATTTGTGAAAAAAAACACTTTCGTTTATCTTACAATTTACAGGCACCAACAGTTCCGCCAATTCCACCATCATCATCAATACCACCGCCACCTTTGCCGCCGATGCCACCACAACCACCTCTTCCACCCATTCTTCCACAACGCGGATCCATGCCTCAACCACCTTGGCAAAATTTCGGGCAGAACATGCCTGGACCTCCAAGACCGCCACCACCAAATTGGAGACCGCCTCCACCAGGATTTAATCCTGGATTTGGACCAAGGCCACCGCCTCCCGGAAATAATTTTCCTGGCTACAATGAACAATTCAATTACTGAATGTTCGTTTTGGACTTCTATCGAATAAATTTACTTGACCATCGATGCAAATAAAGTTTTTTTTTAATGAATACATTAGCGCTTTACACTGATTACCCACGTAGGAAAAATGTGGCCTGAGATGAAAAAAATGGAGATTTTGGAAGCCTGTTTCTGATTACCGTAATCAGATTACGAAACAACTACAACAAATTGTGAGTATACGTAGCTGGTATACGGTCTGATTGGATTTTTTATTTATGGCTTTTTATTCGCAATGTATTTCAACGTTTTTTTTTTGAAGTCGAGGGTCTCTTACACACCACAGACAAAATATTATTTTTAACTTATGCTTAAAAACTTTTTAGCGAATTTGACTACAGAATTTGCATCCAGCTCGTGCTGGAAACATCTATTCTGTCTATATTACGGAACAAGGAATTGTTTTTTTCATAAATTACTCCCATCTCACTACGCCTCCGATATTATTCAAGTACGATATCAACCTCAAAAATTGTATTTTTCGTCGATTAAAAAAAAAAAAGATTGAAAATCGTTGAAGAGTTACTCAAGTTATCAACAAGGAAAAAAATCTGTGCATAATTACGAAATTGACCACCATTCATCATCAATTAAACGAGCCATCAGAACAGTCGGAGCGTTTGCTGCGACTGAGCCCCGTACAAACCCGTATATCTATTGCGTTCGTGACCCTAGTGCGTCTGTCACCCTACTTTGACCGTAAGCCTATTGCGCCGGTTAATGTAGTTAAAGTAAAATTATTATGTAATATGTACATCTTACAAATTGCGCATAGCGCAATTACGAAGCCCCGTACGACGTTCCTTTCAAATGAAACAAAAATTTCAAATCGCCCTAAAATTTTATTTTTTTGAAGGGCCTAGTATCGGCCT
>NW_023503655.1:0-34462 GCF_014529535.1 Bradysia coprophila | reverse complement strand
AAAATATCACAAACAACTTCGTTAAATTACCGTTTAAACTACTTAAACTACTGTACACTAAACATAACCGAGTACCGAGAGTCAGAACAAACGTTTTTTGAAGCAATTTGTCATATGTTTCAAACCTTAAAAAGGACTGGACATCACCTCTCAGCGCAGACACTTTTGCCTATTTCTACTACAGTTTGTCACGATTTTCAAAAAATGTCAAGTAAATCGTCAAATAGAAGAGAGCCGACCAGAAAATCACAGCTATTGTTCCTCCTGTATTAACGGGATTCCGCAGATCTGAGGGTTTTCTTAGATTCTTGTGGAGTCAGCGTATCAGCGATGAATGATTGCCAGAATGATGCTTCATGGCAAATCGATCGATTTTATTTTGCAATTTCGGCTTTTCTTTCTGTTACAGAAATTTCGACAGCATACACAGCACACGGTTCTGAACACAAAATTCGATTTTTCCGCTTGAAGAAATTCATTTGCAGAGAGAGCTGGTAAGTTAATCGAAGCGAAATTATTGCCATTGGATGCACAAAACGATTTCTTTTCCCTTTGTTGAAACAGAAAGCCAAATCGGAAGAAAATGAAAAGATCTTGGAAATGGCTGCCATTATGCAAAAGGCTGCCAGTTTGAATGAGGAGAAGGAAAATGAACAAATTGGATTAATTCATCGATTAGCGACCGAAAATTGTGTATGTTGCATTTGCGAGTAGACTTGTTTTGCTCTTACGATCGTTCCAAACATTTCTTTTTTACTATTATTTTAGACTCTTCGGCAGCTGCTGCAGATTGCTGAAAAGGACGGTACGGTGAAGGATATGTAACGTAATTCTAATTTATTAAACAATGAAAATCAATTAACTCCGGCATGTACAAACAACATAACTTTTCTAAAACCACAAGCGATTGGAAGTGGGAAACCAAAACTAATAAAAACATAAATCTAGTAAAGCCAGTGAAGTTTAAGTTTAAAATTTACACAGGACCCACAAAAAGAAGATATTTTTGAAGTGAATGAAAATCAGGAAATCGTTCGAACCAGTTGCTGCAATCATTAAAATATTTTTTTTGCAAATTTTCGAGAATTTTCGCAATTCTTGTGATGCTCGAGAATTCTGGCAAATATTTCCAAGTATCTCGAAAACATTTCCACGATTGTAGACATTTATTCAGGCCCACTCCTACTTATTTTCCTTGTGTTTCGTAATTCTCCTCACATTCAGTTTAATTTTGATTGAAATAGTATGATTTAAGTCACTGCAATGCATCACGAGCATCAAATAGTACATTCAAAGAAATCTGCTCGCTTCGCTCGCAATTGCCGATCAAAAAATTTAAGTTTTTCCAGCTTCGTCGTAGGTCGACTTTACTGCTAAAACGTGACTACAGATCACACTTATCGCGGTCAGGGAACAATATCAGACAAAATTTCTCTAACAAAAGTTTGATATGGATGAGCTAGAGTGACCAAATTTTCACGGGGGTGTCATTTTTGAGCTCTTTTTTTGAAAACGTGATACTGTTGCCGGCGCGACCACTTAACCTTGGCGATTTTTATAATGTTCTAATCTAGGTACTAGTGATGACATCCCATACCATTACTTTGTAGGTATCAGGATCGCGCCGTCCTCCGGACCTCTTTGAAAATCGTCAATTTTTCGAGGTAAAAGAACTGCTGGAGTGACGCAACTGAACTTTTTCGAACATATCGATACTACTAAATGTTGTCCTTGTTGAGGCTAGTAGTTGACCATAATTTCACATTTAACCGATTAGTTGTAAGAAGAATATTGTCTAAATACACTTTTGCCCCATTCGGTGTAGTGCATTTTGATTTTTCCCAGAGGTCCACACCTAAGGTGAAAGTGTTTGAAGAACAAACTTCTTCTACAAATGACTCAGCAGAATCCAACGAATCCATCCACACCAAAAAAGCTGTATTCGGAGACCCCTTGGATTTCAATTGGTCGAAGATTTCGCAAAGTGAGTACATAGTTTTTGTAGACCGGGCAAAATGCAAGAAAAAAATGTAAAAATGCAAAATGTTTTCACAAGATTCACATCAAGAGAAATTTTTTTTGACGGAATGCTCATAGATTGGCATCGGGGAATTTTTTTTTGACGTCTCGGATATTTTCCTAGGCTTTGGCTCGAAATACAACCTTCCCATCTCAACAAAAAATGTCCCAGCTAGACAGTATTAGTTCATTACTGTCTAACAAATTCGAGAAAATCGAAAAATTTTCTTGATATTTTGTCGATCTTTCAATTTTTTCAAAATTTAGAAAAATTAAATGGTTTTGTCAGTTGTTCTGCTTGCGTCTGAAAAAATAAGTCGATTCAGCAAAAAAAAAAACTCTCGGTGTGTGCTATTTTTGAAAATCGAACTGTTCCTCACCATACCTTGTTGCCTTATACTTGGCCTTACTGAGAGGTATTTCTCAGAAATCTGCAAAAACTTTCATTATTGATCGTTCATGTCATGCGAAAGATGCGAAAGATGTGTAAGATTTGGATGAAAATTTGATGGAAATAGATGCAAATAGTAGACTAACACGCACGACATAACTTTATGAAGGTCGGCTTACAGGCTTGTGAATGAAAATTCTAGAACTTAAAAATCTTTCTCCCGCAGACCTGTAGTGAAACAACAATTAAGCCATAAAGTTTTTAGTGTCTGTTTTCACATTTCTCTACCGTTAATAACGTAAAGTATGTGAAAATACACTTCAGCCCCTTACGAAAGGTGAGTTAAGAAATTTTTTCCCAAGGTTGTATTTGAGGAGGTTACTCCTCGCTATTTTTTCCACTGAGGAGGCAGTATCACAAAAAAGCATGGTGTTTATCGGTAACTCTAACTGTATTTCAGTTATACAGTGCTACAGTTATATTAACAGTGTTAACATATAACACAAAAACGATAGAAATTCTAAAATCATTTCATTACCGAGAAACGTCATACTCAGCGTGATTTTAATTCAATTATGTGAATCACATCATAATAAACTGAACCCTTGAACATATCCGATTACATTGTCACCGAAGGTATTTTCTAGCACTTTCGATGACTAATGCACTTCTCTTATCTGGTCGAGTGTAAAAATTCTGTAACAAACGCGATTTTTTGATGAATTTATTATGCAAAGGAACGGAAAGAAAACATTTTGCTTCCTTCTTGATAAGAAAACATGTTTTGAGAAGTAAATTTTCATGAACGAGGTACCACTGATACAATTCGAAACGCGGGAATGAAGCGGAAATTACGAGTCCGATGGTTTTCCCGCATAGAATGTATGATGTGACGTTGCACATGTGTACACAATAGTGTTAGCTTTTCGCTTTTCCATACATGTTTCGCAGATCAAGTTGCAATCATTTACAAGCAGTATCAATGGCAGGTCCCTACTTCTACATCGATCATGTGAGAGAAACAATCGAAATTTCGTTTTCAAAGAAAAAATTGGTCTCTTCTCCTGCCTGTATAATGATACAAGAAAACCTTTCAATTCTCAACATTTGACGTGAAGATGTGCGCCGTTCTACCTTACAAACACCACCCGGACAGAAACTATACTGAGTCTGTATGGGCCAATTAAGTTTGTACAAAAATGGTCTTCAAGAGATGCAATTTAAAATAATAAATTGATCAATATTCCTGGCTCAGCCGATATTGTCAACGCAGTGTGTCATTATTGCAGTATCATAGCCATACTCCCAGCATTAACATAGAACATATTTGGGGGCTTTCTTGGTGTGATTTAAGACACACAACACATGCTGGTGAACGCCCGTTACATAAATCAAAAATTGTCTTTTTGAAGTCTGTTATGCTAGTGTTAATGCTAGGAGCAGTGCTATGGCAGGACTGTTGTTTGTGGACTGTTGTTGGACTTTTGTTTATTGTTTCACTCAAATACTAAAATCTCTAAAGCCAAATACAAAGCTAAACGAATCACAAAACCGCTTCTTATGTGTCTTTCCTCTGTCTCACAGCCGTCTGATAAAGTAAAGATCAGTGTATCGTCAAAATTCACCTCTAAAACGAAAATATTTCCTAAATTCGCTTGTCCTATACTATTCGCACACGCGGGGTAATAACAATCCTTTCTATACTTTCAACTAAGTTTGCAAGTTTGTTGCAACTCATCATCCCCATCAGCATAGCATTTTTTGTCTCATAATCATCAAGGCCGGATGAACACATGTCTGAAAATGAACGCACAGCTAGAGAAGACAGAGAGAATAAAAATATTGACAGAACGAAAGGTAGCGTCATCTCGCTCTAACATTATGTTGTCGATAGACCAGAACGATAAATGAACTCGCAAAGAGAGCCTAATGGTTATACAGTAAGTAAGTGCGTTTTGAATATGTAAGTCTTTTGAGCTGTAGATAATGAGACACGAAGAACGAAATTTCGGAAATATAGCACACTTACAAGTGCAAAAAATACGAATCACAACACAAAACGAAGAGAAAAAGGAACTTGAGAAATGCCGAGCTTCAATTATTTTCAAATATTTGTATGACATTATTTCGCGCGCTTTCTCAAAACGTAAGTTATGTTACACATGCATCCATGCGCGTGTGCAAATAATGTTTTCTTCCCGGTATCCAAATCCGATTTCCCGAATTTTTCCCGTATCCACTAAAATTCAACCAAATTTACCGGTAATAATATTGGTATTTCCCGGTTAAATGCTAGGACTTTGTGGTAAAGAATATTTATCTTCAATCTTACGGAAGCAAAGTACCTATTTAGATAATTTTTAAGGCTCCTTTAAGGACACATATGACATTTTCACCATAATTTTTCGATAATGCTGACAAACAATGTGTTTCATCAGAAACACGGGAGTGGAAGCGAACGAAAGATTTTGTGAATAAATTCTTTCGGATGAATGGAAACGTACTTACAAAGAAAAATAGCACGAGAGGAGCGAGCGATTTTTTTTTTGACTAATAAATGTCCAGACGTTTGAGTTCTGTTCCTTTGAAATGACGCGAGTACAGAGGAAAACGTATATTGACTGAAGCAACATTTTCGAAATGAAGAAAACCGATTGAAACTGAAATTTCGAGCGACGATCACTATTACAGTTCATTGAAAAGGTTTCTTTTTCCTACAAAGGATCTAGATCATTTTCTTCTTGTAATCATTTTAACTCATAATTCCTGTTCGTTTCCCACTTATTTCGCTATTTTTACGATTTTCAAGTGTTTCAATCAATTCTCGTTCTCTATTGCAAGGACCCTTTTTTTGGTCAATTCTCGATTTCTGGTCATTTCCCTATTTCTGATCATTTCCCGATTTCTGGTAATTTCCCGATATCTGGTCAGGTCATGACTAGTAAGAGCATTTTCTCGATTCTTTTGTCCTTATCATTATTTCTTACCGCTGCGCCAGGTAGATTTCCCGCATTTCCCGGTATCCAGTTTTTCGGCAAAAAAAATTCCCGGTATCCTGGATACCAAGGATACACATAATTTGCACACGCGCATCCATTTGATCTTTCCGCATAAAGTTGCTTTGACATTACCTATCTACCCTATATTATATCGATGTCATAAACATACTGTTCAAGTTGTAAGTGTTTCTTGTCTAATCATAGCGAAATTATTCCTCGGATACCGAGACCTTTTACAATCACCGTGAATTTACGTCGCAATATTTCCTTGAGTTGGGACGGTCAAAATATTTTGGCAAACTGACGACAAATAAAAAGTTTATCGTGTGGAGGAAGCCTTGGTTGGCCTGTAGGGGAGCCATAATTTCAGCACTTCATTCTTTGCGCTCTATTCTCAGGTGGTATAACTTCACTCTGGTATACTTAATCCATTCAATGCAAAGTATGTAAACACTGAAGGTTAACCGCAGATCCGCAAAAACACGCGGATCCCTACTTTCAGGTGAATATAATTTTCATAACGTTGGACACAAGTAAAATCGAGAAAAATTCACTTTGTTAGGTTGCATCTCACGCAGCTCAATACTCACCATGGAAAATTTTATACTGATCAACGCAGTTCAGACAACATTTTTATGCCAAACATCAGAGATGCAACATAATAAATCTTATATTCACCCGAAAGTCGGGATCCGTATTTCTTGTTATTACCTGAGGGTCTGCGATCCCTTCAGTGTTTATATACTTTGCATTAAATGCCATAAGCAGTGAAGTGTATAAGTTGGTACGTCTGTGCCGATATAGAATGCGCATGAGGATGACAGCTGAATTGTATGGTAGAGAATGTGAGAGAATTCCATACAATATTGGGGTCTGCCTCTACCATATCTTACCAACTTATCATTCCTCTGATAGAGCCACGACATTATTAATTTTGTGACGAAATGTCCTTGAAACATTTGAGCCTTAGTTTCCAAACAACATTTCCCTAAACGACATTACCAGATCGTTGGGTTGTCGAAAATTGTTTTAAAAGTGTCTTTCTCCATACAAGCACGGTATAGGTATATTGATAAAATCTGTTATTCGTGCGAGTCGCACCAATTGCTTCACAGTAGATTCTTCATTTTGATGGTTGCGTTCACATTTGGTTATTAATTATCTCACTCTCTCTGCATTCATCGCAGCAAAAAAAAATCTTTTCCCATCATCTTCTCTGCTCCTGCTGATGTTTAGTTTTTCTGTGTAGTCTGTGATCGAACTTCAAAGTGATAAGTTGTATCAACGCGTGTTTAAATAAAAATTCATCTCTGATTTTGCATGTATCAATCCAAAATAATAATTTTTTAAGCCAAAATGGCGCGGATGATTCGTATGTTTTTGATAATTTGTTGTATGATTGTGCAAACATTACAATATGAGAACGGTGACCGACAACCGAAAACATTGCATGTGTACGAATCGCACAGTGATCGAATAAATAAACCGGCTGTTTTCACCGCCGATTCGCTGGAAAAAAATGTTTCTCACAAACGACAGAAAAGGGATTCCAATGCATCCAGTGACAAGGGGGAAACAAATAAAAATATTACGGCAGTGGTAAGTTGACGAAAATGAGATTTTTCTTTCCGATTTCTGTTTTGGGACGGGAAAAATTGTGAAAATCACTGCGTGTTCATTTTGCCGTTCTTTGTTGAACAAAAAATAAAAAAACTGTTTACGTCCATTGAACGTTTCATATTCATTTGTATGACTGATGATTATTGTATACAACATAGGCGATGAATAAACTCAATATTGACAAAATATGAAATGTAAATGACATTACAATATCATCAGTCGGGGGGCTATACATATATAGATATGGTCCTTTTAGTTGGACGAACCGCAGTAAAATATAATTTTTCTACGCAATTTCATACATATCGGGAATAATGACAGTCATCGCGTCGTATATTTTATGAATACAATTCTGCAAGGAGGAAAATAGAATCTGAAAAAAAAAACAAAAATTTTGTTTTGTTGTCTCCTCTCAAGATTTTAGTTTTTCGTTTAGCGTAGTCAGATTGCATTCGTCACAATTTTTTCTGTTGTCGAATTTATTTATAAAATATATTGGACGATTGCCACAGTACAATATTATCAACATACAAAGTCGTCTTATCATATCATTCTATTCACGATAACTACAACAACAACTTTCTTTGCAACAGTTTAAGTTTTCTGTTTTCTTTGTTTTATTGGAATTGTTGTTGTTGTTGGTGGTGTTGTCTGTGTCGTCGTTAAAATCGATAACAGAGGCAACTGATGAGTGAACGAGGTATCATGTTTTTGTATCAATAAAATGCACGAAATCTGTTCACACTTTTAAATGTAAATAACTAATTCTAACTTTCACATGACTAATCCAAAACGAAATATTTTTTCTTGTTTTGTTTTTGTATAATCGTCAGAGATTATAATTTCGATTTTGTCAACAAAATTGTTGTTGTTGAGTCGGTCATTCGAATACAATTGTACCAGTCCTTTGAACTGATTTACCATTCATTTTATTGTTTGTTTGCGTCTTCAAAATCATATCTCTGTCATCTATACCCCTATCGGTTGGTGACATCATAAAAAACAGTTTTTATTGGACACACCAATGATTCACATCAAAAAATGATAATCACTGAGAAATCATCCCGGTCTGGCTTTATGTCACACAACACAAAAGATCATAATCATAAACGTGTGTCACTAGTAATGACACATAACCGAGCATAATTGCATACGGGTCAGATTACATATTCGGGTGCATTGGTATTCGTCATAAATGTAATAAATCACCAAAAATAAACATTTTGGTGAATGAAATTTGTCAGAAAATTGATAAGAATGCAACACCAATTTACACACAGCTAGTCGTTTGATTAACAAAATGTCGTGAGCGTTGAATGCATTTTTTTTTATTTTACGATGCATTTTTTTCATTAATAAAACTTTCCTGGAAATTCATGTAATAATATTGATACCCCCGTAATCGCATATATAATACTGCAGAACGTTATAGAGCGTTCGTGTGTATGGCGCGTTCTCCGTTCATCTGATATCACTGTGCATTCTGTTTTAACATTTTTTATTAATGTCCGGGTACACACTCTATTATGACACATTGTTGAAAGGGTGCATGTTATTATTGTGTTGAGATGAGTTGATGAGAGCGTCTGAGAGAGAAGAAGAAAAGAAAATGTGGAAATGCATGGTTCGGGGGTATCAACCTTTTAGAATACATTGCAATATGATAATTGTCGTAGAACGCTTAAGGAACGTTTTGCTCGATGATAATGTTACGCAATTGATCTCCGTCGTCGTTGATTCTTGCATATTTTTTTGATCACTCAATCTTACTGAAGCAACATCCCCACGTAAGTTCTCTTTTAGGTTCCTAAACACATATGGAATCATTTCATCATAATCGATAATGCTGAGAAACACATCACATCGTCGTTAAGAAAAACTGTGCAAGCGGAGCGAAATGACAAGTAAATGTACAGGCGTTTGAATTCTATATTGACGACAAAAGCTACACAACTTCAACGTTTCCGAAATGAAGAAAATCGATTAACGACTATTGAAAACCTAAAATCGCGAGCGAAGCGAGTTGAAATTTTGATCAATATTACAGTTTAATGATAAGGCTTCGTTTGCTATTTTCCTACAAAAGATCTCGATTCACTTCCCGTTGTATATTGCCCTGTTGGTATCTAATCATTTTAATTCCTGATTACTGTTCGTTTTCCACTCATTTCGCTATTTTTACGATTTTCTAGTTTTTCAATCAATTCTCGACCTTGCTTGCTTGCTAGGACCGAATATCCGTTTTTTTGGTAATTTCCAGATTTCTGGTGATTTTCCCGCATCTTTCCTCCTTTTCATTATTCCTTTCCGCTGGACCGGGTAGATTTCCCGGTATCCGTTTTTTTTGCAAAAAAAAAATCCTGGTTGCACACGCGAACCGGATGCCAGACGGCCTTTTTTTCCTTACTTCTGACATAACCATCAACATACAATCGACAAAAATTGTGCAATTGTAACGTTAAAAAGCACTTCGCATATGTCAGAGTCACGGATGTTTGCAAAATTTATGCAATCAACCTTAATATGGTGAATCTGTTCATGATGTGTCTGAAATATTCTTTGAAAAGTACGTTATACCACACATAGAAACCGTACGTATACGAAGTACATAGAAACTGTACGTGTACGAAGTACGCCATTAAAAAAGGCTGGTTGCCAGTACGAGGGGCACCCTAAAAGTTTCGGGAATTGGTTATTTCCGATGCATGAAAGTATTTGATTTAAAATTATTGGTAAATTTCAACATTTTTTAAGGTAAATAGCCAACTCAGTTCGAAAAAGGGGTGTCTTCAGACATTATGGCTTACCATTTAAAATTTGAACTAAAATTTCACGACTTTGGCAAGTTTAGACCAAGGTTTCTATTGTTTGGGTCGCAGTATCGATGTGATACCAGCATAGTTCGATAAAAGAATCCTAAAAATATGTATCTAAGGAATCCTAACAGATTTCATCATAAATTTCTGGAAAAATCGAATGAATTAGATTCACATGCAATTTCACTGCGAGAGCGGCCCTTCAAAATGGATCAGTTTTTTCATAAAATTTGGGATGAAACATGGCCTGTTTCCTTGTGAAACAATAGCTTATGTTTCAATTATGAAAGTCCATCCTTTTCCAGGCAGAACATTTTTCCGCTTCTGAGATATTGAGGCTGAGAAATTTAGATTACGAAAAAGCCTGATACTGAAGTCTCACTTTGAGATCACATTTTGCGTGCCTTAAGACCTATCTCGTGGCTGTTTCTTGGTTAATTTGCTTTGAATAAACGTGAGAAATTTATAATCTAAAAAATACAGTAAAAACATAAGTTCTCGGAAAGTTTTTAGCGAAATTGTTCAAGGACTACTGCCAAGGGACACTGACTAAGATCAAACTGGTTTTATCTGCGTATATCAAATTATTTCACATGAATTATGACTTTTCTGATAGCTGAGAGTCCAATGCAACAGCAAATACTTTATCGCATTACTACGAAGTGGCAACATTTGAAGGCGTATATGACTTATTACCATTTAGATGGACCATACTTTACATGTAAACATAAAAATACTTAAATAAAAAATAATTATTTAATTAACACACTCAAAGTAATTGCGGCTTGTCAACTTTCGGCACCCTGGACTCTACTTAAATAGTCGTGGAATGCATCCAAATAAATTTCTAAAAATCTAGAATTCAGTTTTGGATTTTTAGAAATTTATTTGGAGGCATTCCTCGACTATTTAAGTAAAATCCAGGGTGCCGAAAGTTGGCAAGCCGCAAATAACAAAGCGAACAGCACTTCAGAAAATGAATTCCTCCATTCTCTAAAATGGCTGACATGCCTTTTTATAAATGTTCCTCAACTCACATCAAAATCTTTTTTTTACTATGTTAAGACGTTATTTTACTTAAAAAATGTTGAAATTTACGAACATGCTCAAATTAAATACTTTAATGCGACGGGAAAACCCGATTCCCGAAACTCTTATTGTGCCCCTCGTACAAATATCAAACGTTATCTTTTCTGTCAGTGTTGCTAAACTTTATAAAAAATCATAAAATTCTCAAATTCTATCGGAATTTTTAGCAAAATTATTCTGAAATATTAGGTCTGGGAAATTTAATACCACTCTAAAATAATGAATTAAAGATGGTCCCCTTATTCACACTATTTTTGTAATTGTTGCTGGTTGTTTTTATTTTCCAGAAGCACAGACATAGGTTGTCGGAATTTATTTGACGTCACACTCTTTTAGAAAAACAAGTACTCGTCACACTTTTCTCGGAACATTTATTCTCATTTTACACGCTTTTTCTGTATAATGATCATATGTTTCAATATCTGCAAAACCTCGCTGAGCGTCCCACGATGATATTTGTTGCTAAGACTCAGTCCTAGATACGGACGATCCGGTGTAAGCCCGATCTTGAATCACAGATCTATTAATCCATTAAACCAGTGAATTCAGGTTCGGATTGAAACGTTTCAATATTATCTTACGGTGAACGTAATTGAAATTTAGATGGGCATTTACTTCAGCTGTTTCAAAAAGTAGGCGATCGAAGAAGAAACATCGAAAATTTTCTGCTCCAAAAATTTTTTCAAAAAATTATGAAAAATAAATTATTGCTCGGAAACAAATGCCTGACGGTGAATGGAAAGCCAACGGAGGACGTAGCGGTACATATGAATGAAAATTTTCGCAGAAAAGATTGTTCAAAATTGGTGAAAAACGGAAAAGCAAAAGCGACTCTCCCACTCTGCTAGTGAAATCAGGAGGCCAAAGAAGACCCTAAGGAACTGAAGAATGCCATAACCCACGATGAAATTTAGCCCTCGAAAATGAAAATGTAAGAAGTCCCTGAGAAACGTCTGTGAGTATAGACTGACCTGAAGTTGATGTACGTTGGACAAATGTAAGTAGAAAAAGAAATGTTTTGAATGTATTGGACACGGAATGGGGCTAAGAAGGGATCGCAGAGTATGAACGTTACGTGAAAGGGTAAATCTGGTTTTGTATCGCGAAATGAGTGTGACTGGTGCGTGAAAGGGCGAATCTGGTTTGGCGTCGATGCGTAAGAGGGGGAATCGGGTCTTGTCTCGCGAGATGGTTGTGGCTGGTACGGGAAAGGGCGGATCTGGTTTCGTTTCGAGCATTACGTAAAAGGGTAAATCTGGTTTGACGTCGTTGCGTAAGAGGTTGAATCTGGTTTCGGCTCGCGGAATGGTTGTGACTGGTACGGGGAAGGGCGAATCTGGTCTCGCGTCAGACGTTACGTAAAAGGGTGGATTTGCTTCTGTCTCGCGAAGTGAGTGTGACTGGTACGTGAGGGGGCGAGTTTGGTTTGACGTCGGTCTTTGCGTGAAGTCGCAGTGTTAGCTGATGACTGACATTGTGTATCTTACAGCGAAGAAGAGTCTTAGTTAGCCTCTTGTGTTTGAATGTCACTGTCATAAGGTCAGACTGGAAGGTAAAAAGGAATTTTTTGTACGGTGTCAAGTGAAAAATCTGAAGATGTTCAAGTTTGAAGAGAAAAGATTAGCGGCTCGGAAGATACTGCTTAACAAAGCTGACGTTATGAACTTCGATTATGTCCCTGGCTGCATTGTTAATGCGTTCTTTGAAGAAGCATCGTACAAGAAGCAGATGCTAGTATGTGCCTTTGGTTTCCTGAATGGAATTGGACCAGACGCCCTCATTTCGTCAATTCGATGGACGGATTTATCAGATGTAAAGAAGAAGAAAATAAAGGCGCTTTACAAGGACTTTGAAAATCCGCGATACCAGAATAAATACTATTCCTTCAACGTACACCATAGAGACATGATGTACCTGAACGGTACAGTCCGCAGGATGTGATGTTGATAATAAACTAAAGGAAAGGCTAAAAATTTGTTTCATTTCGATGGGTAGGACCAGTCGCAAATGAGCGCGTCGCCCGTGCTTACTCTGTAAGGTAAAGAGTTAACTCTGCACGGGGTGAAGTAGGCATTTTAGCGAAAGCTGAAGTGAGGACGTCACGCGACAGTGATGCGCCTCAGGAGGGCTTTTCGCGACTTGTAGACTTGCCACGACGAGTCATGTATGATGCGAAGTCACCTGGCTTAGTAGGCAATGAATGGTAGTTCACTGTGTGCCAAAAGCGTCAAACGGTAAGCGGCATTAAGTGTTCATCGCGTAGGTACAGTCCCCAGACTGTATTAGGTTAAGTTGAGTTGTTTGCTGGCTGATGGGCATATCAGAGTAAGTCTTACTAGCTTAAAGATGTTGTGAAATGAACAGCTCAATAGCCAGTCTGTGTAGGTACTGACGATACGGAACTAGGTGAAGATGTCGACGAACCGAGCCATAGCGATGTTGGAAGACCAGGCGTGCATAACGATTGAAATACCAAGTGATGGAAACTGCCTATTTGCTGCACTGACACATCAACTCTATGGTTTCGAACCAGGAGACGACTTACATACTGCAATGACAGCCACACTGCGAGAGATGGCCGTACAATACTTACGTAACCATATTGAAGACGAAGCCGTGAAGTTCGCGATAACGACAAGAATCAATGATGAATATCCGGAATTGATAGAAAACGATGAAATTGTAACGATCACAAACTTCCTGTGTACGCTGTCACAAGAAGGTACATGGGGAGGACCTGAATCATGTCTTGCAATAGCTCGCATATTTAAACAGGATATCTGGATACTCCGAGAAGGCGCTTTTAAAACACTTATTGAAGGTAACGGACCAACGCAAGCAACACAGCTACACATTGTGTACAGAGGACAGATAGGTGAATGGCAACACTATGAAAGTTTCATCAGATACGACACTTTGTCACGCGATGAAGAACGGATCCTGAATGCGCAAGCGAACAATAATACAAATGTAAGGATAATGCTGGAACGAGATTACCCTGTAATATCTATAGCGGAAGGATACTGTACGATACAAACCATAGAACCAGATGGCAACTGCATGTTCTCCGCATTTGCTCATCAACTGTTCCAAACGTGCATTCGCTCGAACGAGCACAGACACTACACGCAATTGATCAGAAATATGGCTATTTTCTACATTGGTGAAAGACGCAATGTAACCAGTTTCAACAACATGCTGAGCGCCAGGCTACAAAACGACTTCCCGTCCCTTCAGTGTCCAGACCGTGAGTATACGCACACCATGCTACTCAACACACTAGCAACGCCGGGTGTATGGGGTGGCATAGAAAGTTTAACCGCACTGGCACAAATCTTTAAGTGCACTGTAGTCACACACTGGGAAAATGGACCAACGACAGTGTTAGGCCAGGACACCAGCAAAAATGGAAGGATTGTCAGACTAGCGTACCGGAAGCATCAATCCAGATGGATACATTACGACAGTGTGCACCAATACTCGACTGATGGCGCACATGCATGTGCTAAGCCACCACCGATCTCCTCTATGCAAGCATGGTGCTCGGCTGCGCCTCCGAGGATCGATTTAACAGACACAAGATTGGATGACATACCACATAAACCGGTAAAACAACGACCGACAACAGATAATCCAAACAAACGCCAGTCAAAGGACGCAACAATAAACCTCACACCCGATGTAAAGGTAAATAATCACACCGTGATAAATGAGTCAAACGACAACAGAAATGGTGAACAGTTCACTCAAACAAGTGCGAACGCTGCCACGACGAAAGGCATGATGCCGTCGACACAATGTCTCGGTACAACAGACACCAATCCCCACCAAGTGTCGATGAAAACAAGTAGATGGCCTGCACTCAAAATAGGAACATGGAATATAAGAGGCTGCAACGTACGAAACAAGAGAATTGCAATAGACAATTACCTGTCGATGATGCAGTTTGATGTTATTGCGTTACAAGAGACTAAACTAGTAGCCCGAACATGTGATACAGCACATTACAAATGGATACTAGGTACAGGTGGCGAAGGGAAGCGCACATCACGACGACTAGCGTTTTTGTTACAAGTTAATACATGCACCAAAACCAAGAAGGTGATCTCGATCACCGAAAATGTATTAGCCATTGAACTAGTTGATGAAGGATACAATGTCATACTGATCAACGTACATGTACCACAGGATGAAGATGCCGATGACCTGGACGAGCTAAGGAATTTTATTATGACCAATCGAGAATCAGATATTATCGTAATGGGCGACTTTAACGCGCACATCGGCAAACAAGACTTAACAGAGAGTGACCGCAAGTTCATTGGCCAACAACTATATCACGACCAATGCAACGACAATGGGGAAGAGCTGAAACAACTCATACACCTAGCAGGACTAAGCGTCAAAAATACATGGTGTAAATCACCTTCAGTTCTGACTACATGGAAGAATAAAACGTCGGCATCACAAATAGATCACATGTTGTGTAACGCACCGCTCATAAAGTTCCATAGAATAATGGCCGTATGGGTCAGTTCAGTTCCGACGGACCATGCAATTCTGTCAGCAGTGATACGACTTCCGATGAATAAAGATACACGAACGAAGAGAAAACGAAAAACCACAGATGTTGATGACAATCTTCCGAAACGCGCCCGTACGGAACGAAATCGATGGGACACTAACAGACTAAAAGAAACGGAAAGTGTAACCCGATACCAACAAGAACTTTCAATAGGCGCCACGGCGCTACTACAAGTGTTACAAACACCGTCATCCGAGTCATACGAAGAAGACCATATAGAATTATGGACTCGTATACACAAAATTATCACCAATGCCGCTCAAAACGCTATTCCTGTTAAACCTGAAAAAATCTCACCAGAAAGGGAAAAGGCACGAAATGAATACGCTATGGCACGAGACAAACTTTCCCGTCGACCACACGATGCAGCACTCCAACAAAAGGCACAATCCGCACGTAGAGCTGTAGAATATCTGTACCAACAACACGTAGACCAAGAGTGCAACGACTTCTTCAATAATATAGAAACAACACACCCCCGAAGGCGACTAGCCATGACCTACAAATACCTAAAGAAATATCGACGAAAGAAGACAAAAACCCGCGGAAAACACATCCTTATTAGCCACTGGGAATCGGAACTACGTGCAACTTGGTCAGGCACACCACCAACGAATGTAGCTGAAAATGATTACGCACCGTTAGGACCGCCGCCAACAACAACAGACATCAAAAACATCATACGGAGACTTAAGAATGGCACCTGTCCGGGCCAAGACCAAATACAGGCCGAAATGTTCAAACACGCGCCGGATGAACTGATCGAGCTCATACAATCAATGTACGAACAAGTATGGACACACAATGAAATACCTGAAGAATGGATCAACACAATGCAAGTACCACTCGCCAAGACAAACAGTCCACAATCAACTGATGATTTCCGCAAACTAACGATGTCCAATGTCATTTACAAAATATATGCAATATTCCTGATGGGACGACTACAGGAACACACTGGAGAACCCCCACTCTACCAAGCCGGCTTTCTCAGAAACAGATCAACGGATGATCACATTTTCACACTACGACGGGTCTGCGAAGAACGATGGAGAATGGGACTCCCTACCATCATCCTCTCACTGGATCTCAAGAAAGCATTCGATATGATAGACACCCACAAGATAGCGGACGTCCTCATCATGTATGGGGTACCCAAATATCTCATAAACCGGATTATAACAGCAATACTCAGGGAGCGCACATCAATATGTTGGCAAGGACGAAGGACAAAAAAATTTGAACGAAACCGAGGAGTCAAGCAAGGGTGTCCGATTTCACCGTTCATATTCATCATCATGTTACATCACGCCATACAACGAGTTGCCATCAAGCTTGGTATCGACCTGAACATTGAACAACTGCAATTCCCCATGATACTGGCGTATGCAGACGACCTATTGATACTAGCTGAAAATACTGCTGACATCAGTCGCATCTTCACAGAAATCGAACTTGAATTGCACAACATCGGCCTAACCATAAATGAAAAGAAATGCAGCATACTGGTGCGTGACCCCGTTCAAAAGCTACGGCCGATAGGCGAATTCCTCACTATCAACGGAAAACAAATCAAAACGACGAGTGTGATGAAATATTTGGGTATTATGATGTCAGCAGACCTAGGTAGACGAGGCACTGTGTACAACAGAATACAGGCAACACACCGAGCGTTCTACTCGATATATCCGTTCCTCAAACGGCACCGATTGCCAATAGACACGCTAGTCAGGCTATATCACTCAGTCATTGCTCCGAATGCACTGTACGGACTGAAAGTAGCCACGTTGACCAAACGGAATCGACAATCACTGAGGCGGATGGAAGGAAGTATTGTCAGACGGATGAGAGACGTAGCGAGAGAAAGGGTGACTGACGATAATAGTCTAAGCATCCTGAACGGACGAACCATAATGAAGAAAGTCCGAGTGCAACGGCTACGGTACTGGGGTCATGTGGCTAGAAGGCCAGATAGGCACGTGCTGAGGAAGGCACTGAACTACCAGATTCATGGCAAAAAGAAGAGTGGAAGACCATGCTTTACATGGAATGATTCCCTTCGCCGAGACCTGGAACGCACCGTGGACAGAGATTGGCAGAACACATTAAAAAATGCGGGCATTCATAATGCTAAGTGCAGCGATGTGTACAACGACAGCGATACGGACAAGTCGGATGAATGAAGAGTGGAACTGAACGAACGCGTGACGATAGATAGGCCGTAGGTACGCGATCGTTCCAAGTGGGGGATTAGTTTAAGTACGACTAACTTTGACGGGCGTGTCGCGTCTGTTAGTTGAACCGGTAGAATTGTGTGACAGGATGTTCAGTAGTTACCTGTGCGTGGTGATAGCAATAAAGAGTTAGATCGATTGTTGGGAGTTTTATTGATTGAAGTGTGGGGCTGACCCTCCCCCCCCTCGTGCCTGACGGGATGAATGTGGTGATCACGGAAGCGACGGTGCCGTTGGTTAGGCAAACATGCGCATGACAAGAGAAAAGTCAACCGTCTCATTTACTCAGTGTTTATGTTTACTCAAACGATTTCATTCATACAGAGTCAGGTGCACACAAGTTATATAAAAGATGGAAATAAAGGCCGAACACTACAGGAGCATCAAACGCAAGTTGCTCATACATTGGTCAAAGGCATGATGGAGTTCCGGCAATGGGCGATCGACGTCAATAGTGAAGATCTAAAGCGAAAAATGACATTATAACGAACGATGAAAGGCTAAAAAGATGTTACAGGGACGTCCACCTCATCCGCCATATTCCGTGCTTGAAGATCCAAGAGCCATTCCTGATGATACTGGTCCAAATCCTGCAAGTACTTCAAGGGCACGTTCATCTCCTCTGGACGACCTCGGGCACGTAAGCGCTGATAGGACACGTCGGGCGAAGTAGTTAGATACACTGCAACACGAAACAATAAATCAAAATGTGACAAACACACCCGACGTCAATATACCAATGGCATGTGGATGGGCGCGCCAATGAGAGGCAACGGTGTCATGAAATTGGTCCAGAAGAGCACTTGTAGTTGAGTCCAACGAACCACTGGCCGACATGCTCCGTTGAAAACAATGTCTGAACACATCAAGTGAACAAATAATCAATGCAAATGACAAGATGATGGCAACCCATCGGCAAAATAATTCAAATAACACAAGGTTGACGACTCACCGTGCGCTCCACAACGAACGTTCCACCATCCTGATCGGACGAACCGGCTCACTCGTATATTGATCGAAAAGAGACATCAAAACTTCCATTTGGAACGGATAGGCCCACACTTTAGGGTCCTTGTAGAAGTTGTCCTGGAAGACCGTGTAACAATGTAACGAATCGGTAAACGGAAAGCTAAAAAGAACAAATGAGAGCGCTCACCAGCAAGTTTACCCCGCCAACGTTTGACCACTTTGCAATTGGCTCCTGCAGCACCTCAACAATGGGATCTTGGCCACAATAAGATAAAAAGGTACTCTTGCCACTACCAATATTTCCCTCTACGGACACGAGCAAGCAAGATGAAGCATAATCCTTTACGAATGACGACATTTTAACGGACTCACGATATTGGATTAAAAGGTGGAAATTATATTGCACACAACGAGATACGATGCACACGACGAAAGTGTTGATTCAAAATGGCCGACTCAGAAGTAACGTCGTACACTGATGAAAACGGTAATGGTAATGTGACCGATAAGTCAACGAAGGTAATGGTAAAATGTATATGGTATACCAGAATCAGAGGTAGTACAAGATGGAGCGGGAAAGTTCAAAAATAAAAAGTAATCACCTTTTTCGGCTTTCTCAAGATGCAGAGTGACGACAAACCAGACAAGGTAGATAGAAACGTGGAGAATTTGCGAAAGAAAGAAACGAATTTGAAACAGAAGGAAACGAATAAATGTATACAGGAAACATTCAAACAGGTAATTTGTTGACGAGTACATGAGAAAAGGTAATGAAAAGGTAATTGCTTTGAAACAAAATTAAATTGAAATCATTCAGTAGATAGTCCGATCACTTTGTCGAGCGACGGTGATTGTTGTTAGATTAAGTTTCAACATACCTCGAGTAGCGATCCAGCGCTGTTCACGGTAAATGTGATTTGTTTAATACACAATGCACGCTTACTGTGAACCGGAGAGTAAAAAGGGGGATCCAAGTGGATAACTCCCACTGTTAGTGGTTCAACGTTCAGACTCTACTGGTTATGTGCACAGGCACCAGCTCTTGATATGTCACGGTCACGGTCACGGTCACGGTTATTTTGACTATACTTGTTTACTTGCAAAAACATTTTTCGCAGTAATTGCAACCGATGACTCATGTCTTTCGGTGTGTTTATTGCCCATAATGACTAGTATGACCTAGACCTTTGATGCTAAGAACAATTTTTGTTAATTTAAAAGCGGACGTTGTGTATTATCACTATCCCAATAGATCTGCTGTTATCCTGGCTAACCTAGACGGGTAACTGAATATAGTTTAGAAATTGAGATCTTGGCACTTGAGCACGCCGTTTCATGCACTTCAGGATTTGCAGAGGAGCCGGCTTAGATTTTGCCCATGGGTTCAAGATCATTATTCTGAACTTCATTTTCAACCTCAGTACAAACAACACACACTCTAGAATTTAGGGATAAAAATGGTCTCCAAATTTTGCTCGATATTTTCCAGATGAATCCGGTGCTCCGATGGTCCGAAAGTGATGTATGGAAGGTAGTGGTATTCGTTTGTTAACAAATCGTCCACATATCATTTTGTTTTAGGACTGTAAATTTAGCCGCTGTGTTTTTAACTGTTATTTTGTCAGAACTCTGTCCGCCTCCCTTAATTCCCGTAATTCGACAGTCGTATGGAGTTCATATAAGACAAAAGACAACTATTAGTTCGATTGAGACATGAATTTTCTTCATCTGGTTTTTCAGCTGGTCCACTCATACAAAACTGCTCACAAGTCCTTACACGGTGCACGAAACTATGACTCCGTATACGGAGGAAAGACGTTTTAATAGTTTTCTTTGCATGAGTGGACTACCTGCGAAACATCAGATCCTTGACGGAACGGTACAACCGTTTTAATTAGGCCGATTAATGGGCTTGGGCTACGTGTTCAAAACAAAAACCTGTTCAACCTTTCCCAGCTAGGGATGAGGCGGCTACCCGACTGAGCATTCTTCGCATTAATCTCACACAGAACAGAAAATTTACATTGCAAGAAAAAAAGAACAGAAACGACGGCGTATCCTGTTGTAGAAGGAAAGTAGAAGGAAGAACTATCGGCTGGATAAATATTTTCATTCGATTTTCGATGAAATCGACAGCAACTGACGTTCTCAATATAATATACGTGCTGACTTCTGGTCTCATTCTTTTCCATTTTCTCGTTGAAATATTTATTAATAAGATAAGCCCGGATAAAAGCTTTCATTTTATCTCGCCAAATTGATTTTATTGCGAACGTTGGAAGAGCATTTTCATTCAATTACGATTGAATCTTAACATTGATCCGGATGTGTACGCTTTCCATAATTAAGTTTACTCAGAATTTTCCCGGCAGCACATCGAACAATTGATCGAATTGCAATTTCATTACTAAACAAAGGTTCAATTTTCTTGAACTGCAGCCGTTGGGGTATTGGTACTGATGAAAAATGGGTATTCATTACACATATATGCATGCTGTTAAATCCAAACGAATCATCAGCGTTTAAGCTACTGTTGCACTTTATGCAAATAGATAATTTGATATGCCAAACAATTCAGTGTTGATTTGCAAAGGAAAGAAATGATGGGAAATTGAAAGTCACCTCATATAGTCTCTGCACTGGAAAATTTTCGCATCGGACAACTGGTGAGAAGAAAACGGAACAAACATTGTTTTTAATGCAAATTGTAAAGTTGCATCATTGATTTCGTTGAACGTCAAAGGAAAATGGGTCAATTCGCAATTTGTTTTATTAAATTAAATCCAATATAGAATCGTTCTATGTGTAATAAGCTCTCAGGTTGATTTAGTTGATGTATACCCGTAATTTTCCAATTTAATTTAATTCAATTCTCGATTCAATCACAAAATGCAATTTTGCGAATTCATTTTGCGTTTCACAAACAAAATTAATGGAAAATTGGTGTCAAAAGTGGATTAACCTTTTGTCCATCACGCTTGCCCTAGTGATATAGTCATAGTGATCATAGGCAAATCTCCTTTCAAATTTCATTACACTGTGTATTACACAGCGTGTGATTGCAATTGTATAAAGAAACAATCCCTGGAATTTGTCGAATTTGAGCAATTGACCATCAATTAATGGGTTATTTCATAGTGATGTAGAATGGGTAACACTCAGATGTCTAGGAAGTGCAGAAGCGACTAAAACAAAAAATTTTGTTCATGAAATTGCCGTTCCCATTTTACCAATTCATAAGTTACATGTAATTGTCCTATTCTGTACTCACTTCTAATACAACGAACTTTGCAAGCGGGCACTGTCCTTTCTTAAGGCAATTTTAAATTTTGTAAACAAGGTGTGTACGGTTGCCAGAGAGTTGACTTGTAGTAGACATTACTTCATCACGGTTTCGATCTGATCCTAAATTAAATACATTTTTGGATGCTTTTCTGTTCGGAAATACCATTTCTCATTAGGTACCACGGTAACAGTGGCACTGATGCAATGCTCTAAGAGAATGGTACTCCAAATTATAATTGAAGTGAAATATTAATATATCACAAACCTAGCTGACTCGAGGTGTCAGTGATTGAGCTACCAAAACAGCTAAGCAGAGTTTGGTATCTTTTGTGTCAGACGATGTTGAAAACAAATTGAAACTTTCTTAAACCATACACACGCTTCTGATTCTTCCGCAGATAAAAACGTTTCAAAAAACATTTTGTGCCCACTAAGAAACGGTGGCCAAGCTAAGCCGCTATTCCGACCTGTAAAAGTTTGGGTCTTTTCAAATTACAAATAAAATATTTCTTCCATTCTAACCCACAACACAACATTTTGATGAATTCTTGCAAATGTTTCGCCGCAGAAATCGTGCCCATTATACAACTAGAATTGTATCGTTGCATGTCCATGGAGATTCTTTGTGTAATATAAATTTTGGCTTCTTCATCTCCACTGAATTTATCTCCTGCAATTTCGAACCAATTTTAACGATGTCATTTTCCGATTCTGTACTTCATGATAGACCAATTGTCTTCACTTCGAAGGCTACAAGAAGATAATTGTCAGAAGAAATCAAGTTTGAATAGTGTTTGTGCATTTACAGTGCGGCAGAGTCAACAAGTTTTCCAGATTTTCTAGATGTTTTTGAAAAGTAAGAATCACACAAATGGTTTCTCTTTGAACCATGGTGTCAAAGTTACTTCATCAGGTTTATTTCTGATAGTTCTTGTTAATACTTTGGGTTCTAGTGTGTTAGGAATTTTTTGAAATTGATATACTCATTAAATCTATTACTTCGTTTGTTTTAACGCCTCTAACGGCTGGTGGAAGTTCTTTTACTTGGTTTGTTTTAACATTTATTTTGTCGATAACAGATGGTTAGTCCGTTTCGTTTGGTTAATTAGTTTGAACACCATTCAATCCTAAATTTCCAAATCGATGTGCCAATTGTATACCGTAGGACAACGATTTAATCAAACAATTAACTCGTGTATCATATATCTCGGCGAACACGTAAGACAATTGCCGTATAATATCACTATACGCTTAACTGACAACGAACTCGTAGTAAACACTTGATTTCGTTCTAAGTTATTTTTGTCCATCACTTTAATTCAACACGACAACAATAAGAGTGAGTAAAAGCTTATTGAGGAAATATTCAATTATTCCGACGTGGTTCGTTAATTGAGTGTGTTTCGGACATATAAAGTAGCACACAATAGCAACAACAACGGCATGCTGAATATATTATTGTGTTATGAGTAAACAATATTATTCAAATGTCCCGCATAAATTGAATCGATTTGGTTTATTGATTTATTTAGAAGAAAACGATTTAATGCGCCCCGGAGATATTTATTCCATTTAGCGCGTACATTTGATGTAATGTTCAATATTCACCCCATACACTCACACATTCCAGATCAATCCGCTGTTGGATTCTCATGCTCAATTAATGGTGCATTGGCTGGGCGAGGGAACCAACGTTATGATCTGTTTGGCTCGTGAACCACCACTGGGGCCATTAGAAGATCCGAAATCAATGCCTCCACCAGCACCATCATCCGTATATTTTTCCTACGATTACGGAGACAAATTCGTCGATAAAACACTAGCGTTCAACATTAGCATCGATGGAAAAGAACAGAATTCCACATTGGATCAGTTCATGACGCATCCAAATTTTAATACGGTGAGTCGGAGCGGTGCACTTGTTTATTTCGTGAATAAAAATTGTTTGTTGTCGTTGTTGAATTGACTCATTTTGATGTTACAGATTGTGTTCACCGACCCTCGAAACAAAGCAATATTCACCAATTCGGATTATGGCAAAACGATAGTCAGACATATGCTCGATTTTACACCGTCTGAGATATCGTTTTACGAACAGGATGCGAAAACGTTTTTGGTATTGGATAAACAGGATCCGGACAGAAAGGTAAGGAAATGTTTGATTGAAATTTTCTCGTAAATTAGCAGTTGTTCCAACATATTATGGGAAACTTCTAAGACCCGTATGTTCCAAGTTAAGATCTGTCTTGGGTGTAGAGTACACACACTGACAAAAACTACACAATCCAAACGTAGAGCATCCACTAAAGCGTTAGTTACACAGTGTCTGGACTTGCTTAGACATATATGAGAAGACTGCGGACTGCTGATATTTCCAATTGAAATGTATAGGCTGATGAACTAGTGAGAATGGGTTCAGGGTTCAGTAGCAAATCAGAACCAGTACTTCCAACGTGTCAACCAAACAATAGGTACTGTTACCTGTTAGTGATCGTAGCCGTTAACCGGGTCAAAAGATTTAATTTTATAATTTCTGTACCCAGAAAACGCACTTAATAACGCCCCGGATCAGAGTTTTACGAAATTCTCGCCTATGTCAGGAATTTTCCTGGATCCGCCCCTGCCAAACAAAGATGTGTTCTCTTCGAAATGGGTCAGCGATCGATATCATTCTGCTTTGAAACAATATTTAAAAATTTATTTAGATTTCGTCATGTTCAGCATGATTAAAAGTGTTAAAAAATTTATTATTAGAAAATCGTTTTATTCACGAGATCTTTTAGCGAAACATTAGCGATCGCTATTAGCGGCCCCTACTAGCGCGCTAACTTTTTTTCTGTTAGCGAATAAGTTTAGCGACGCTAACATTTTTCGAAATGAGCGTTAGCGTTAGCGTCGCTAATAAAAATCGTTAGCGATCGCAACCTTGCCTTTTTGAAACAAAGATGAATGGAGTCAGCTTAACAAAGGCTGGACAACAGATCCAAACAGTCTGTGCTCCGTGGCATTCGAGGTACTACAAACAAACATTCATCCCATATTTTCCGTGGGCAAGGTAAGCAACTTTTGGTAAGAACAATTATTCACACGGTTGCTCTCGGTTCAATTACAGATTTTTTTTTTGTATAATAATGACAGATTTTTCTAGAAATTCTATCTTTAGAAACACATTTTTATCCGAAATTTGCGCTTGGAACGCAGTAAAAATAAATTATTTTTTGCAAGAATTTTGCAAACGTTTTCAACCTTCAGAGTATACATAATAATGACTAGGCATCTATTAAGTGAGCTGAATAAACTTTAGAAAAACCAACAAAATATAGTTAGCTTTCATGACTGTTATTACATCTTGAACAACGTATTTCAATGACTCTATTTTTAGTAATTTGCATCTGTTCCAATGTGCGATATTTGTTCTGAATTTGGATTGAGCTGTTGGATAAATAAAGTGCTAACCATATTTATATTCATCCAACGCTCTTCAAACAAAAGTGAGCTGCTAAATAGAGGACAATTTTGTATGAAATAGTTTTTTTCAGTGTTGTACAGTTGTGTGACGCACTTTCAACTCTCGAGATAAGGTGGATTTTGGTTTTTGGATTTATACCAATTAGGTAAAAAAGGTTTATGAAGTCCAGTTCACTGGTAGTAAAGTAAAATTTTATCAATAAATTTCGATCTCAATTTTACCTTCTGCACATCTGCTCCTTGTGACGAAAATAATGCGAAAATAATCTAAATAATCATTGGTTTCCTCCTCTTATGTACCTTTTCTGAGTATCTTTGACTTAATCATGTCCGGAGCGATAGCGGAGGACTTGACGCAGTCTAACCACCAAAAAAAGAACGAAGAAAATTTTTTGAGATGCGTCAACTATGTATATGCGAACATCCTTTGGTCAATATTACCACAAAACGAGGGGTGACGCACTTCCATTTTATTCATTTAATCCATTAAATCCATTTAATCCATTGAATCCATTTTTTTTTTAGTTTTACCGAAATAATTAGGCTACCCACCTGTAAAATTTGTAAAGTAATTGCGAAAAATAGATTTACACGATCCCCAGCTCGTTTAAGTACTCGTGAGGTATAGGAAAAAATTGTTTGTTAAAAATGGTATTAAATTTATTTAATCCATTTAATCCACTTACACCAAAAACTCCTAAAAGTGGATTTTTTCGCTTTTTAACATTGTAGTATGAGTTGTAGTACGTGGTTCGATCAAAATCAACAATTTTTAAGACTTTTACAGTCTGTAAAATGGTAAAATGAACGTTTTTCCTATTTAATCCATTTAATCCAATTTTTATTCCATTTAATCCATTAAATCCATTTAATCCATTTAATCTAGAAGTGAGTCACCCCTCACTCGCTTCAAATACGAGCAAAACGAGCTATCACTCGACTATGTAGGTTTAAAATTACCGGAGATACATCGTTTTGAAATTGGTCACTTTTCATACAAAATGCACCAAATTGACTTTTCCCAAATAATTAAAATCTTTCAACTTACTCTGTATGTTTCTATCTATCTATCTAGATGGCTTCTGAGTGTGGGTCGGGAACGCATTTTCGGCTGTAGCTCAGCTGTATTGAAACCTACAGAGGCGTGTGACCCACACGAATCGAACAAAAAAATAGTTATAAATATCGCTGCAGATCAGGTCGAGCTAGAGTGGTCAAAGTGGCCAAATTTTAAGCTACTCGAGCGTAGGATGAAAGGGCTAACATTTTTTGGGTTATGAGAGATAGAGAGTCACTTTGTTCGGCAAAGAGATTTGTAACATCGTGGCATTTGTGAAAAATGTCAAAAGTTGGAAATGGGTGGGTCAATTAGGGCTTTAGAGGTATTTCTTGAATGGTGGCAGATAGATAGTTACTTTCTTCGGCAAAGTCTCAGAGTTTTACGAGTAGAACAGAGGGGTATAAGTGAAAAATATTAAAAGTTGGAAATGGGTGGGTCAATTACGTTTTTCGAGGTATTTCTTGAATGGTGGCAAATAGAGAGTTACTTTCTTCGGCAAAGTCTCAGAGTTTTACGAGTAGAACATCGTGGCATCATATGTGAAAAATGTCAAAAGTTGGAAATGGGTGGATCAATTACGTTTTTTGAGGTATTTATTGAATGGTGACCGATATAGACTTACTTTCTTTAGGCAAAGTAGTAGGGGAAATTGTGGCGATAAGTTTGATGAATAGAACGTGGGGTCGCCGAGGCGAGAAAGATATTCAAAACGGCGACCGAAATTTTCATCAAAAATATTTTATTGGCTATATCGACAGATCTTCATTCGGGTATCATTTTGATGAAAAGAGTGCTACCTAAATTTCACGTTAAGAGTCCAAAACTTCTAAAATGAATGATATCCCAACAAAAATCTCTACGAGAAAAGTGTGACGCAATCTTTGAAGTACAATTTCTAAAATGAATGATATCGCTAGAGTTGTCGCTTTCAGCTTTGCTACGCAAAAATAAAATTTGACGCCCAATTAATTCAAACAATGTTGCTTATATTAGTTTTCCTCATCATCTGCCCTGCCCAATAATTTTTACAAAAGGAAATTTAACTGAAAACAACAAAAGTTTTACCAAAAAATCTGCGTCGCATGTGGCAGATAATTTTCTTGTAGGTCTGTTCCTGAACATCTGCCACTTGGTAGGGTCAGGTCCCTTGACTGCTTCTCTTTATTTATAAAAACGGTGTTTTGAGTTAAAAACAACTCTAAAAGTAAACAATGAAGTTGAATGCATATGTTATTAGGAGATAATACACCACAGAATTGAACATCTTAAAATAATAGACATTTTTAACTCTTTAACCTTCCTCAGACGGACAAGCACTACTGACCATTTAATTCGAAAAAAAAAGAAAACACCGAGGAATTGCGCTGTGGCCGTGCTAACACGTCTCCCAGTGTTAGTGGAGTGCTTAGGTGATCTTCTCTTTGATTTTTGTTTTTCGTTAGTTCTAATGTTCCTTTTTGTTTTTTCAGATTAGTGGCCACGGCTTTTGTTAGTGTTAGTGTCAGTATTTTCCGTTTGTTTAGTTTTCAGTTTCAGTTTTAGTGAAAATGTTTGTGAAGTTTACTGTTGTGAGTTTTTGTGCAAAAGTGAATGAATGGGTGAATGGATCTGTGCGTGAGCCGGTGGGTTGAGGTTTGAATTGGTTGTTTCATTAAAATGTTGATTTTTGTTCTTCTTTTTGGTTTCATTTGTTTGCTTGATTTTTTACAAAAAGTTTACCCTCCCTACCGTAGAGCGCACACAATAACAAAACTCTCGACACTGTCGTTCCTGACGAGTCCCCCAGTGTTCTGTTTCCACATAAAATTCACGGGAATTTTATGGAAGTGAACTAGTGAGTTTTGAGATTAGCTGGACGAAACGGTGTCTCTAGGTACTTTAGGGATAACGCGACTTAGACAATTTGATTTTGATCGGTTTAACGTAATTTTGACTTAACGACGACAGAGATTTGGCCTTTTTGCGTTGTTTTCTGATTTGTCAAATACGTCAGACGAATGGTTCGCGATTAGTATAATAGCTTCGCGCTGTGGGATAGTGCTAATGTTAGAAATAGTCCGTTGCGCAATTGTAACGTTAAAAAGCACTTCGCATATGTCAGAGTCTCGGATGTTTGCAAAATTTATGCAATCAACCTTAATATGGTGAATCTGTTCATGATGTGTCTGATCTGCTGCGCATGATGAAGTCAACAAAGTTTTTTCTCATGCATTTTCTTCAGCAGGATTTCCAACCATGTTACAACCGCCAGGTATGTCTAGAGATGATGGTAAAAGACCTGATGGAATGACCCTGATTCCATGGAGTCATGGGAAATCTCTTATTTGGGATGTAACCATAAGAGATACATTGGCGCCTTCATACATTAATGAATCTAGCAAGAAACAGCGGTCGATTGCGGATAACGCAGAAAGATTTAAACACAATCATTATAAGCGTTTAAAAGAAAATTATTTGTTTACTCCTCTAGCTTTCGAGACTTTAGGCTGTATGGGACCTGAAACAAAGAAATTCATTGAGAAATTAGGAAAAATTATAAAGGCCACTTCAGGGGAACCGCGATCAATAAATTATTTATTGCAGAAAATTTCAATTGCGATACAAAGAGGCAACGCTGCGTGTATTTTGGGGGCTTTGGGACCGGATAGAGTAGATGATTTTTATGTTTTGTAACCTTTGATTTTTGAAAAGGTTGGTTTTTAACGGGCTGCATCATTGTGAGCAGCCTTTTTTTTCGCATATTTAAATAAAGAGAATATCTTTTTAACTCTTTTGTACATAAAACAGTAAATTTATGCACAAGTGTCTATGGGTGTAAATTTTCTAGCTTTAAATGCATAATCCTAAACGGACTGCAATAAAAAAAGAAACAATCCAATCAAAGGCATAAATTTGGAGTAAATACCGTAGGAAGTAGGCAAACATCCAAAAATAATTGGAATTTTTAATGACATCCTTGAAAAATAGTTCTGATATCTTGTCAGCCCTCCGGAACATTTTAGTGAAATCAGATCGAGTATATCACAATTCATTTTCTGGGACCACAGATCCTATTTCAAAGATTTAAATTAGTAAAAATGGAGAACATTTCCAATTTTGAACTCTTGTTAAACAGAAATTTGTACATTGTGTCTTCAAATATGAATGTGGCTTAAAATTCATAATCTCGAATTGACAACCTCATTTATTATAGTTATTCAGTCAAAGGATTGTATTCACCCAGTCTCCAAGACGTATATACTTATCGACCATCAAATTTTCAGGACAAAACACTTCTGGGAATAACTCCCAGAACATTAGATCGAATTTGCTGATCTGTGAACCAGCCTTCTTCAATGAAGGAAGCAAAAATTTCTAAAATTTGGTCAGAACTACCTCAGTTGTTGTCGTGCCATCAAGCATTACGGACATTTCAGTATTTTCCGTTTTTTGTTAACAATTCATACATTTTCATAAAATTGATCATAGTGAACGTATTTTATGATATAAGACCCTTGACTTAATAGTCAAGGGAATTTCTTAAAAAAAAAAAACACAATTTTATATGTGCAGCCTAGTGTCATAATTACACATCTGGAGCCTAATAAAATACTTTGCACTCGATGTCATAAATATATTTTAATTATCGTAAAAAAAATCTGTAAACGCAGAATTGTTATGAAAAATGTAGAATTGTATAAAGAATGTAATTAAATTATAAAAATATTGCCTGTTTCCCCGTTTCCCGACTAATTGAATTGAATATAAAAACCTCAACCAGCCTGACGTAGCTGCAAAAAGTTGCAAAATTCGTAAAAGGAAAATATTTTTGCACCTACTTCGAACGAAAACTTGGAAAAACCCCATTATTAAGTTTTCGGCAGTTCTATAATTTGTGTTATCAAAATTTTATTTCGCAACATTTATGAAGCTGTGTAAATATTTATTGGAAATAAAAAAATTTCCACAGCTACTGATTAAATTGACGTGTTAGATATTCATAAAAAAATATTTTTAAATTGGTTTCCTATGTGGGCTCTCTTCAAAAAAGCTGAGGCTCCAGTCCAGGAAACGAACATCTTAGAAAAAGGCACGAACGTCCTTCGACCTTAGATGATGTCAACAGTATTGCACATCAGGTGTGTTTGTGACAAACATGTAGAACATTTACCATAAAGATTCTACAACAGTTAACAAAATAATAATAACATGGTTGCTGTACTGATCGCTTGTTCGACCAGTTGTAATATGAACCAGAAGCTTGTTGCATGGCATGCCATAACGAGGTGAACAGACACTTTAAGTTTTTAGCCTTCGACCAATTTTTGGAGGTGTCAAGGTGAACGGCAATGGGCGAAGAAGATACGACCATCAATCGATTAAGATGGCTTTGTCATGTACAGCTGTTCCACTGACTCGCCTAATTCACTTTTTTCAACTTTTTCGACGTTATGGAAAAGTTCCGCACTATTAGCCTTGGCCAATCACTAATCACTTTTTCCAACTATTTTGTATCTTTCTCACTTTTCGGAAAATCACTTCAAAATTATTTAAAAATCATAATTTGTTCGAATTCTCAGACAAAAATCTTGCAATAGATTTAGATCTTTTTTTTGATTACAGTGACCGATACTTTCGGATTCAAATTAAATATTTTGAAAGATTTTTTATCATTCGTTGTGGTGGTTTATAGCACTCTCGTGCTTGACAATGATCAATGATCAATGTTCTATCGTATCGGTCTAATATCCACTACCGAGCGATAAGACTTTGGAAAAAGTTTTTTTTTTCGTATTGATCAAAGTCTTATCCTGTGATCGCACGCTACACATTGTCATTGATGAAATTGAAATATTTTTCTGTTGACAGTTGTCAGTTGACAGCGAGATTTACAAAAATATACGAAATACACTGAGTATATTTCTGTATATTTCCAGCTTCATGAATTTCCTTAAAGTTTAGGTCTTTTATTAAGACGAACAACTAACCATCAACAAAACCAAATCTATAGATTCTTGAAAATTTTATAGTGATACACTCATAGGCAACGCACTTCATCCATGAGTGGTACTCTAAATAGGGTACTGAACAGTGTATCGAACAAATTTTGGCGCTGTAAAAAAATTCGGACACTTTTTTCATACAAGCTAGTACTCAGAGTATTTGCTTAAAGACTAAAAAGGCAATCTTGATTGCGTGCCACGAAGATCCTTCTTATGTGTATTTGATATGTCAAATTAGTTGTTTATTTCACAAAACTAACCTCAAACTTTGAAAAATTTACATGAATTTTTTTTTAGAGTTTAGCTTTGCGAAAATAGCAGTTAACTGCATAATATCAAATGAACATGACAAGAGCTTCCTTTTGAAAACACTGAGTGAGAAAGTTTTTTCAATACTCACTTTTTGATCAACTTTCTAATCGAAAAATTCAACCATTTTGGTAATTATTTCCATTTTTTCGGTACAGATTTTGTGTGGAATAACTGCATGTACAAAGAATGGATGAGCAACCTTTTGCTCTGAAACTGCTAAACACAAACCCCGATGGTAACCACCAGGAAGACCAAAAACTAGATGGGAAGATGTAGTCGGATTTGAAAGCACTGAGAGTGAGCGATTGGAGAGTGTTGGCGCGGAATAGGACAAGATTACTGGAGGGGGTCAAAACCAATGGTGTGCGCCCAAGTAAAAGTAATAGTCGAGGGGCCACAGAACATTCTGTGTCCACGAGAGCGGCGCAAAATGTCTTGACGGTTTCTGGTAGAGTTCGATGCCCTGATTACGAAAAGCTCGGGTGCCAGGCTGGATTCCTGGTCGTTTTCGAGAAAAGAGGGGGGGAAGTACAGGGTGCAGCACTTCGTTAAAATTCGTTTTCGAGTTTTTTCGGCCACATAAAAAAACATATCTAGTCATATTATTATTGGAATCGATAGAGAATTAAATTTCCTACATTATAGAACTTTTTCCGAATTTTCAAACATCACAGGGTGATTGTAAAATGTCACCAAAGTCAAAAAATATTTTCGAGTACCGATTTTTGCACTGTTTTTTTCATTTTTGAACCTGAAAAAATGATTTTAGGCAGAATAAATGTTGTACGATTTTGATGCCCGTAAAATTCTATATCGATTAAACGTGTTTCACATTAGTTAGCGGCCACAGGGTGCTTCCGAACACACAAAACGTAGTAGTGACACCTAGAGTCAAAAAAAAATTCCTTCACAAAATGTTCACATTTTTCATTTAGGTGTTCCCTCATAACTTAGTTTTTATGATCAATCATGTAATAGACTACATAAAGCACAGGGTGAGTCTAAGATATTTTTTATGGCAGCAGCTTCGTTTAATTTCGAAATTCTTGCTGTCTTGACCCAAAATTTGTCGGAAAACGAAAGTGCTGCACCCTGTACTTCCCCCCTCTTTTCTCGAAAACGACCAGGAATCCAGCCTGGCACCCGAGCTTTTCGTAATCAGGCATCGAACTCTACCAGAAACCGTCAAGACATTTTGCGCCGCTTTCGTGGACACAGAATGTTCTGTGGCCCCTGGACTATAAGTAAATGCTGCAAACATGACATGTTTATTACAATCAGAAATAGAAAATTGACATGATTGAACCCGAATAATATTGTGACAAACATAATATTTGGTTCAGTGCGGGTATTTGGGTAGGGAGCCTTTTAAATACTGGATTTTTGATTATTTTTTTTCATCGACGAACGTTATATTTTTATTATTTTAGATGATATTTTTGATGATTATTTTACACACTGTATGATACAATTTTTTTATTTCGCAGCATTTACGTAGCTAGATAGCTGTGCAAATATTTTTTATTTCGTCAAAAATATATTTCCACTTAAGTGACGTGACTTCTTAGTCATGTCAGATAAACGACATTTTTTTAAAGTTTTGGTTCCAATGTGCTATTAATTTATTTTATTTTGACATACAGCTAAGATGTCCCTTGTCCTGGAAACAAAAATCGTCGAAAAAACAAACTTTTAACCTTATGTTTAACCTTATTAAATATTATATCCCAAACAAAATCTCTACGAGAAAAGTGTGACGCAGTCTTTGAAATACAATTTCTGAAATGAATGATATCGCTAGAATTGACGCTTTCAGCTTCGTCACGCAAAAATTAAATTTTACACCCAATTAGTTCGAACAAGCTGGCTTAGTTTTCCTCATCATCTGCCAAATAATTTTTACCAGCGACCCAACGATATAGTCGATAAAAAAATTTTTGATGGAAATTTCGGTCGACATTTTTAACCTTTTCGTCGCCTCGGCGACCCCACGTTCTATTCATCAAAATGATCGCCACAACTTCCCCTACTACTTTGCCACCATTCCAAGAAATAGCTCTAAAAACCGTAATTGACACACCCATTTCAATTTTTGACATTTTTCACAATATACCCCTCTGTTCTACTCGTAAAACTCTGAGACTTTGACGAAGAAAGTAACTCTATCTCTATAGATAGATAATCTGTTTGGAAAAAGTTAATTTGGTGCATTTTCTATGAAAAATGACCAAATTAAAAACTATGTATCTTCAGTAATTTTAAACCTACATAGTCGAGTGAAAAGTCGTTTTGCTCGTATTTGACTCCGCTATCGCTCCGGACATGATAATATTACACAGGTTTCAATGCTATACGTCTTCTCCAAGGTGTAGCGCATGAGTTCGATGCCACTGACATCTTTTTTTTAAATGGTTGACTATGATTTGCTTGTGTTTTCACAAAATATTTTTGCTATCTCACAACAGATGGCTCGAGTTTCTATTCCAATTTTTTAACGAGGCATTACCTCCTCACTATATTTACCTTGGTCTTCTTCAAGGTTATTGCAGCTGTCGTAGACATAGTTTTCGGGGACCGAAATTAAAATTGAGAAACAGTATACCCGAATCGGTCCGTATTAAAGCTGATCTATA